>NW_009635166.1:0-29616 GCF_000690535.1 Cariama cristata
TTCTCATTATCCTACTGTGATTTGATTGGCAATATTTTTTTTTCCCCAAGTCAAGTTGGTTTTGCCCCTGACAGTAATTGGTGAGTGATCTCTCCCTGTCCTTATCTCGACCCACGAGCCTTTCGTTGTATTTTCTCTCCCCTGTCCAGCTGAGGAGCGCAGTGATAGAGTGGCTTTGGTGAGCACCTGGTCCCAGCTAGAGCCAAGCCACCACACAGCCCTAGGGATTCTCATGCTCCATGGGCAGACGGGCACACACCTCACACTAACAGAATTCCCTCTGAACGTATTTACGTGGATTTCTTTGCAGGTTGTCTGCATGGCTAACATTTTAGTAGCATTGGAAAACAGCCTGAAAGAGCATTATAATATGTATCGTGGCATCCACATCTTCTTAAGTAACAAAAAAGTATGAAATGATTAGAAAACAATTACTTTCGATTTGTAGCAGTGTGGCTTTTTGGCTGAACCACTATTATTTTCACTTTGGGAAGAGGATAACCAGCTTTTTCCTAACACAGTAGCACCACAAAAGTAAGATTTTGATTCTAGTAAGTGAACTAAAATAAGGATATTAGATCGGAAGTCTATTTATCTTTTGTATACACACTTTCAGTCTCCATTAGCAATTAACGTGTTGTGGCACAGTAGGGTGTTTCGGATGCTCTCCTGGATGCTCATACTAATGATGTGCATAGTATAGGGGCTGATCCAGCAGCTCATCACCACTAAATGAAGGAGGTCCAGTTGCCTTTCCCACTTCGAGTCTCCGCCCTGAGGTGCAGACTGCATCCTCCTGCCTTGTGGCTACGGGGCTGCATGTTGGACCTCACAGAGCAAAAAAAGTGAATACATTCCTGTTGTGTTAGTGATCAGATCAGATCACAGAGAAATCCCGGCAGCTCCAGCAGCACCCAGACTGGTATTGTACAACACACAGTCGGTGGGTTCGGGAGGGAAGAATAGTCAACCCTCCTCTTGGTGGCAACAAGCTGTTAGATTGACGTGGCTGTTTGCTGACCTTAAAAGTATCTCAAACCCTTTGGAAAGACTGGTGCATCCTGAAGTGATCAGTACATATAGTAAAGGAGGTATTAGCCAGCTGCGCTATTTCATCTGAGGCACTGTTAGGAGGGGTTTTCCGCTGAGGTGACTGCACAGAAGCCTTCCAGCATTAGCACCTGTTTGCATTAAATGCTGTATTTGCTGTAGTTAACTGCAGTGCCAATGTGTGAATGAAACTGGGTCATGCTTCTGCAAAATTTAAATAAGGCATTATTAACATGTCCATCAACTATCAGGGATGTTCCACATTTTGCAAACTGTTCATTAATTCTGTACAAAGCCAGTGACAGGTACGGTATTGTTTCCACAGCTGGGGGTGAAGGATGTCTTATATGCAAACCTGCAACATCTGCCTGGTTTGAGGATTTACCATCCTTTTCTTAAAATGCATAAAATGTAGATGAATGTTGGAGACATTCACCTGAACTCCTCAAAGCGAGTCAGTAATTACTAACTTTAATCCCGTTGTACTTTAATTATGTGAATTGTAAAACACTTTTCAGCATCATGGAACAGATTGTCTGATCCACTTGGGAACTGATGAAACTTAATGGCAACAAACTCTTTCTTTTTGAGACACATTGCCCTGTCTTAGAGAAGTATATTAATCCAAGTGCTTTACATCCCTGAAACTAAGGCTGACTTTACCAGAGCAGGGGCAGGGGGAAGCAGAATAAGGCATCAATTTCCCATGGGTACAAGAAACCTTAAAGCCTTTCACAGAGTGGGATCAGCCTCGCAGGGAGTGTGAGTCTACCCTGCCAAAGCCACTGGGAGCTTTCTCACTGACCTCAAGGACAACCGGATCAGGCCAGCGTCCAATTCCACCATAAGAAAAGGAGAGTTAGGCCACGTGATAAAAGCACTGTTATCCTTTGCAGTGAGGGCATCCATGTAGGAATTAAGTCCGCTTTATAATCATGTCTTCAGCTAAATTCCCTCATCTTTCCTCAACATCTGCCTTTAGACATGCCCACTTGAGCACAACCATTTCATACTGGCACCACACGATTTAATGGAGTTGATTTCCAAAAATACTCATTGTCTCCCTGACAGCCTTATGATAGCATATATTCCTGTATTTAAACTTCCATGATTGCACAAGGAAAACTGGAATATATGTAAGAAAATATTTACAGACACTCTGGGACCCACAGTTATGACTTTGGAGTTACATGTATGATTATTTTTCCTCTGTGTTTAAAAAGGATGTATATAACAGCACTACAATATTATTACACATTGTAATTACACAGCCTAATTACATGATTACATGTCTTTACACTAATTACACAATTAAAAACCATTACAGAAATGTTGTGAATGTATTTGAATCAATTAAAATATTTTTAAACCCGCTGAGGCAACAGACTAACAAAAAAACAGTGAGGGGTAACAGGCAAACCTGCCAAGTACATGGTATGAGACTCCACTGGCTCCTATGAGAAACCCCTTGGTGCTGTTTTACTATCGGATGAATGGGAATGTGAAACATCACAGGTAAATGTTTAAAAGAACCATTTTGTGCTCCATGTACCTGGAGCAGAATTTTGTAACACCTTCTAGCATGGTTGCTCCATAGCAAAAGATTTATAGCCGGTGTCTTGAGAACCTGGAGAAGGCGTGTCGTTAATGACGAGTCAAGTTGTTGATTCCTGGGTTGAATCCAGCTCTATCTGTCACGGACTGGAACCAGATAGGATGGTTGTCAACATGTACAGAGAGCAGGGAAATTATAGAGCAGGGCTATACCAAGAGATGTGGACAGGAAACAGCCTGTGGGGTTCGGTGCCACCAGGGAAGATGGGGAAGACAGAGACAAGGTTGGGCTGGGGTGCCGGTGGCAGCTCCGCCACAGGCAGGTTTACCAGAGGAAGATGCTGGAGGGCATCACCCAGGCAGCAGAGGCCGAGCACAGGTACGCATGTACATCTGCTCGTCCTGCCGTGTCTGGGTGCCCGACAGCCAGGAGCATGGCTGCCTGCTCGCTCTGTTGAGGAGGGTCTGCAGAAGACACAAGGATGTCCCTTCTGATGTTAAGAAGAAGCACAGGAGCTGAGTCTCACATGGAAAATCCCATTTTCCAGAGAACATCTGGCAGCCTATTGGTGGGAAATTGCAGAGAAATCTGTTTCTACTGGGTATGCTTCTGCTCATTGGAAATAAAGACTTAATTTTTCCAAGGCTGTCAATGTAATATTTTCTGTAAGCACTAAACTCACCTGAGAACATTCTAAGCCCTGGGACATTACCAGAGTGAAAGGGAATGTCACCGGCTCATTTATCCCAAACCTTGCCAAGGAACAGTCTCATTAGCATCACTAGCATAGACAATGCATAGAAAGCAATAATTTATTTGGTTTGTCTATATCTTGCTTTATTTCTGTCTAAGCACTAAGGGGTATTAATGCACTGACAGGATTTGTGTATAGATTAACAGCAGATCAGTAGTCTCATTGATGCAGAATATAGTCGTAGGCTCCCAGCCCTGCCAGCAGTGAATGAGTAGGTATCTTTCCAGCATGAGCCTGCTTTGGGGAATCCCACTCCCAGACTTTATGGTTCCTCTTTATATGTGAAAGCGAGAACATTATTTAGGCTTTGATAAGCAATGTCTTCTACCTGCAGCATAACCATTAGAAGCTCAGCAGATGTGTTTCATGAGATATATAACCCTTTCAAGCTCCTTTTTATCCTGAAGGTACAATAAAACCTTCACAGAAGATAAAGATAGTGAGTCTAACTTCCCTGGTTTTGTTCAGCTTTATGTAAATTTATTTTGTTTGCAGTTCATTTTGCAGTTTCATTCTCCATTCATTCCATATGGTTATTTTAAAATACCTGTTTCGGTGTCTCCCTGTATGTATCTCCCACTGCATTCTGGGCTTTACTTTTACTTTTCCTGAACAGCAGAGCTGCTCTGTTCAAGAAGCTGTTCCTTTTTCCTCTTCATTTCTCACAGTTCAACCACATTTTAATAAACTTCAGAAGACACTCCTGTATTTTTCTCGCACTGACTAAGGTACATCCCCCGTAAGTTCAGGCAAGGCTCGGACAGCAATACCCGACATGGTATAGATATGGAGCCCATACGCTGGTTTCAAGCACATCACACCAGCGAGCCGATTACAGCTCTATCTCTCTTGGTCAACGCTTCGCACATCCAGCGGGGCCAGCTCTGCTCCTCTCCCTGTTTGACCTGAGCAGAGATGCAAGGAAACTCCATGCAGAAGGGTCAGAGCTAGCTTCAGGCTAGCTTGCGCAGGCACAGCAGTGGAGAAGCAGTAGCATAGGCTAAATGTATCCATAAATAAATGTACTTGGATGCTGGATCGTACTGGTGAATGTAGCCTAGATCATTGCACCTGCCACTGCTGTAAGTCTCGCTAGGTAGTAGATAGGCCACAGCTAGCCTTGTTTATCCTTGATTACAAGCTGCAATCACATTACCAGGTAGCTGCAATGTAGACATGTCTTCATTTGGTTTTGCTTTGCATGCCCAGTGTGTCTCTTCTGCAATAGTATGGCCAATGACAACACAGCCACTAGCACAGTTCGGGTGGGATTCAGATCCAGAAGGCGGCAGCTGTATGTAGATGTCTTCACGTGTGAGGTACATAAATTCTTGTATTAAGGGAGATGTACTCAGTTCTTGTCAATGGAGAGCAGAGTGCAGAGTCAACTCGTCCTTCATGGGATACATATCGGGTGTACACGTTTAAGTGCCCACTGCCACTTGAGATTCCCGAGTGCATACGAGATATCCACAGTGGTCTGGTGATGAACTACCATCTGGATATACCTGTTTTCATCCAGTGGCTTTTAAAGGGGCCTGGAGGGCTGGTCTTGATTAGATTCCTGTTTTTTAAACAGTTAATGAACACTACAACCTTCCTCCCAGTGTAAGTGAAACTGAAATACAGAAGCACATCATCCAACTCGTCCATCAGAGAAGGGCAAACACATCTCCCGCATCTGGTTTGGGTTCCCTGGCTACAACTGTATTAATAAACCACACACGAACAAGGGCTGAAGCACCGTCCCCGTGTGTCCAGGCTGTTAGCATACTGTTGGTGCATTCCCTGGCCCAGTTTTGACTCTGGATAGTAATGTCTGGGAGAAAGTTTGGGAGATAACATGGCCCAGAGCCGCTAGGCATTAGGAAGGAGGTCGTTTTGGGTGGAGGGGATTCGAGGGAGGCAGGGCTGGGGAGGCGAGGAGGGGTGTACGCCGTGCTGTGCCGCTTGCCCTCAGGACTAGAGAGGAGGATGTGGTCTGTTTTCATTTACTGGTGTAGACGTAACCCCGGGCCCCAGCACGAAGACCTGCTCTGGCAGGTGGTGCGAATGCTCGGTATGCTGCGGTAGTCTCTGCGACTGGGGCTTTTCCTACTGTCTCTGCAGCTTCATTACCCATCCCAGCACCCTCTGGTAAATCTTCCTCCACATCCTCTCGTATCGCTTCTGCTCAGTCCCTCCTGGCAACGGGAAAAGATTTCTATTTCAGCTCTACCTCACCACAGTAAATATACACTGCATGTGGTCTAAATTCATCCCTCCTGCTGGAATTTACCTTTGTTTACTTAAATAACAGCACAACATAAACCTTAATCTGAAATTCCTCTTGACCGTGGCAATTTTCAGAGTCTTTTCCCCTGCAGGGCTCCCAGTGAGCTGAAGAAAATAGTTAGCCTTTTAGGCAAGGGCAATAGGCATCGAGAACTGTAAATTATTATTATGTTTAGCAGGCTGGCCTCTATTTAGAGAAACAAATGTGACAAGTAGTTGGAAATTAAGCCAAAGAGCAAGATTTTGTGGTTGCATCTGCCTCACTGAAAGACAAAGGCATTTCATAAACATAATGACATGTGGAAACCAAGTTAAATTAGGCATCAAATGCATCTGATAATATATTGTTACAAAGAAAATTGAAAAATGAAAGATTTCAAATAGCACTCCTTCAAATGAGAAATGCATCACTTCGTTTGGGGCTTCCTGTTTGCTGTGGGGTTTTTCTTGGGGGCAGGAGAAGGAGCAGAGGAGCCCGTAACACCTTTGCAGCCATAACCAAGGGCTTCATCCTGCTTCCATCATACAAACTAAATTCCCAGAGCCAATTTTTTAAGTAAAGAGAGCAGGACCTTTCCTTAAATATCTGCCCTCTGCTGAGTCATCAGGGCTGGAGGATGAGGTCCGCTCTCTGTCTGGATGCAGCAATAGGATTAACACCTGCTCTGTAGCTGCTCTCAGCCCCTCCTGACACCTGTTCATCCATCAGTGTCAGTTCCACTTTTCCCCCCAAATTAGATTGATCAGTCATTCTGGAAGTGATAGCTCAAACTATTTTCATACAGTATTACTGCAAAGAAAATATCTGAAGAATTTCTTTCTCCACTGACTTATTGTACTCCTTTGCTCTGCATTGGTGGTAGTGACTACCCCAGCCTGAGACCAGACCAGATCCGTCTGTGTGATAGCACTGATTTCATTGAAATGAGACTCTTGCCCTTTTTAGTTCCTGAGCACCCCAATACGATTTCAGGGGTTAGATTGTGCCATTTACTAAATACTCCATATCTATAACTAGACCAGATAGCAAGCTGAACAGTTAAGCCTCCCTAACTTTACAGGGCAAACTTCCTCCCTGGCATCATGTCAATCAAATTCCAGAGAAATTGCCCCCATGATATATTTAACCTACTAACTAAGGCAGTTTAATACAGCCCTAATTGATTTAACTTGTGTCAGCAGGCAGATAATTTGAAAAGTTCTGGCACCTGAATAACTTGTGGATAAATTTTGTACATCTCGATTACATAACTAAATTTGGAAAATAAGTTCCTCAAACTACATGTCTGTCACTTGGTTTGGTTTTGACAGGTTACCTCAAACAAGGTTCTCAGCCACTCCACTGCATGTGATGTGTTTTCCCAGTATGCAACTCTTGTGGAAAGCTCCAAATGGTTGAATGCTCCCAAGGAAATTTAGTACTTGAGCAAGCTGAACATTAAATGGCACAGCAGACATCGGCGAGGCTGGCTGACATAAGAGACAGCCCACCACTGACCATTCTGCTTTTCACTGGTTTTCATGGTTCAACAAGTGTGTCATATGCACAGATCATGGATAGCATTGCTTCTAAAGATGACTAAAAATGCAGAAGGAATGAAAAAATGATAAGTGGAGATATTTTTTCCCTGTTGGGGCTCCTGCCAACCATGATGTAAGCATTGTTGATTTTCTCTTTTCCCCAAATATATTCTTTTCCAGAAGAAACAAAAGAAGAACTTTCATTTCTCTTTCTAAATAAACATATTATCAAGAGGTGATGCTGCATGAGCACAGTAAAATAAAATCAAGCTTTACTTCCTATTAGAAAACCAAATAATTCATGGCTTGAGGAAGAAAGAGAGTTTTGCCAAGCTCTAATTTGAATAGTATCAACTATTTAATCTTAGAAATTCATTCCTTGCAGATAGAAAGATTATTTTTGATGGTGGAAAACAAAGACTGCTTACAAATCATGATTGATTTATTGATACAAATTATTTTTCTTTTTTAGACAAAAAGATTTACATTTAAATTTAGTTCACAATATTTTTCTTGGTTTTAATCCATTCACACACAAAAGCCAACAGCGTTCTAGAGGAATATGCATAAAGTTTAGACACCTCAAGGTTATCTTTATGTATATATTCTATTATTAATGTACGTAATCATTTTGATTTTCTTCGAATCTGTCAGCATTCAAGAGAAATGCATTGGAACAAAAAAATTCTCCACAATTTGCAGGCAATAAACAACAAGATTTTCTTAACATGAATTTGGGAAGGAGAAAACATCTCTAAATAAATTTTTAATAACCAAAGGGCCAATGCTTAGTTTGATCCCCTGTCATTCCTCAGGCTGAAGTGAAGCAGAAGTAGCCCCAAGTGTTCATAAGCCTGATCCAGCACTTCATATTCCAGGAAAAGAAAAAAAAAACAACAACAACCCACTTTGTGCTTTCTCCAGCCCAGAACTCTTAAAAAAAAGCAGAAGAACATTTTGCTTATCAAGGTCAAATTGGGTAGATCCCAACCCACAGCAGTAAACTTACGGCGTTTGGGAGCTCGGGATTTTCAGACGCTGACGGCCTGTTCTCAAAGGCTGCTTGCCCGTCAGTCTGAAATGAGCATCCAGGATCTCAGCCTTGCCCCTGAGAGGCAGAGCACGTCCATCTCTGCTCCAAAAGAAAAAAATAATTAGTATGCTTAAAAAATTAAAGAAATATCTACTCCAAAAAGAAAATCGGAATGAGGCATTATTTAATGTGAGAAGTACTTAATGAAATGCAAATGCTTTGCATTGGTTAGACACAGAAATCTTACTGCCAGTGTAAGTTATGCTGGCAAAGAAACGCAGGGGAGGAGGGAAGCTACGGGAGGGCCTGGCTGTGGGAAGTGACCTTTCCAGGACTGCCATCTCCAGATCTCATGGCTTCACCAAACTCCACCCCGCTGTGCGCAGGCTGTGCTTGAAATGTGTGTGAGCTCCCTTGGGGTACATTCCTGTCACTTCGCTTCAGAAGGTGCCACTTCGGAGAGGAGGCTGGGGCGTTGTGTTTGTGACCGGGTCCTGTAGGACCTTGGTTTCTTTGTGCCTCAGGCTTGTCTGCTCAGCTGCGCAGTTACAGATGAAATGCACGTTCCTGAAGTCTTACGGTCCACTGCTCTCCCTAGAACATCCCTTTCCTTTCCCTCTCTTGCTCTCACCAGGTGAGCCAGTGAGCTCTGCATTTCATCTTGCAAAAAGGGTCGGTAACACTGTGGGAGAGAGGAGAAGCTGCTGACCCACGGGGAACCCCTGGGGAGGTGATGGGGCAGGGAGCATAGGGGAGCACTGGGCTGATGCTAATGGGACCAGGGACGGGCTGGTAACATAGCCAACAGGGAGAGGGAAAACTGAATCAAGCTGCGACTTGCTGCCTGACAGTGGGAGAAACACAGAGTCTCTTCAAAGAAGGCATTTTATTGTTGCTTTGGTATGTGCCAGATGAAGGATCACCTTCAGCAACCTGACCTAGTGAAGGATGTCCCTGCCCATGGCAGTGGGGCTGGACTGGATGATCTTTGAAGGTCCCTTCCAACCCAAACCCTTATGACTCTAGGGTTCCTGAGTCCTTTGCTGATGATGGGCTAGGGCAGGTCTTCACACAAAGAACTACGGTGTTATGGTTTCATCCCACTTGTACCACCAGGCTCCATGTCGGGCGAGCAGGCCGAGGAAGTGAGCCACCGGCGCTGGTCACCCAGAGCAGACGAGCCTGGCCGCTGGCCGTCACTGCTCCAGGGGCAGAGGCTGCAGGGTGGCCGGTCGCGGGCGTGCGCAGATCCGGCATACCTGGGGCCAGAGCTGCAAGAGTCCCTCCTACCTCTCCTTCAGTTGAAACCCTGTCACTGCTCCACAAATGAACTCGCAGTATTGCAGCAAACAGGAATCACCCAACAGCAGTAACTTCACTGGGGCTCCGCCACCCTGGCTGTTTGCAAATCTAGATTTTATGTAGCCTGATCACTTCAGTGAACAACCTCTTGACCCTGGTGTCCATCCGTCACACAGAGCAATGTGTGTGCCAACAGGAATATCCAGTTGGACAGTCAATGATTTAATAAGCTTCTCTGCCTACACAGAGTTTATTGATTTTTTTTTTTAGTGAGAACAAAAGACTGTATTTTCAGAGTAGGTGTTCTGCAGCTCTTGCATCCTTTCCTCATGTATCCTTTGTTTTATTTCTCTCTGTATGATTTCCATCATCCTTTATTGCCACAGATATGCTTCCTGTCATCTCTGTGCCCCGAAGCATCTCATTTTCTTTTCATTTGTACCTTGATTAATGTCTTCATAAGTTTTGCTTTCCTCTACTTTACTGTGGAGTGGTTGCCCTAGAAGGTTCTTTTCTGTGAAAACTATTGAGGTTTGGGTTTGGATTTTTTTGTAATTGTCATTACTTTCCACTTCTCCATTTCTCTTTGGCAATTACAGGTATTGTATCCTGATCTCTCTATTGATTTCTTTATTGTACAAGTTAGCAAGGTTTTGTTTAATTGTTGTTAAATCAGTTGATTTAAATAGTCATCTCTAGCAGCCAGAATGCCATGCTTTTAATTGCCTGCAAATGTGGACTTTGGGTCTAATTTGCCCTGCACTTCTGATTGTTTAATTAGGACCATTATAGAAAAGTCAATGGATTATACCATGGCCAAACTGGTAGAGGCTTATGACAGAGACTGCAATCAAGCCTTTCAATTTTCCATCAAATTACTCCTTCTCCATCCTTTTGAAAACACATAACTGACTCATTACTTTTACCATTCATTACCCCTCTCTACCTCCTTAAAAATGAAAAATCAGGAAATATTTCTGTGCTTAAGCACACATTAGTGAGTGATATTTCTCAGGGAAGAGCTTTTTGCCTTGTAACTTTTGCATCCCGGGAGCAGCTACAGCAGCTGCTTTCCCTGGAAAGTCATGGGAAGAAAATATGTGAGGGGTCCTGGAGGAAGGAGTGTGGACTGGGAAGAGAGCAGGATCTTAAATTTCTTACTGTATCATCCTAAGACCAGCCAATTGCCTGCTGAGCATCCATGGGTTATTTGCAGCTTGTCAGTGGAGATTACTGTTTGGGAGTCATTCATGAGCTGGAGGAAAGTTACTCTCTCCAAGGGCTGAATCCCCAAGAGTCCCAGATGTGCAGTCTGTGGTAACTCAAGGCTCTGCAAACTCAACCATAGTCCACATGTCTTTCTTCTCCAAGGGCTGCTCCACCATTGCTAGCACTGTTCAGATTTTCGCTCTTCTACAGCAAGTGTATGGACATTTTGATAATTTCTTTAAATGCTGAGTAAAGGACTCTCCATCCTGAAAAAGTCTAGAAGCACCGTGATAGGGTGTTAGCATTCTCTGCTTATTTCCAGCCTAGCTCTCCTCTCACTAAAGAGATGTGTTTTGTCAAAGATAAATTTATGAAAGCCTGAAACATCGTTCCATGATGAAGTCATCTTCTGTTGCAAAGCCAAGTGTGGGAGTTGATTTTTGCCAGGATCTTGCCGTGAGACTGACAACTCAAAGGAATAAGATACAGCTACAGCCAGCTTCAAAGAACATGGGGATTATTGTTTTGCCACAGGTGACTTCATACCCACCTGTTTTTTGAGCCTTTTAGCCCTGTTGAGTTCAATCCTGCCACAGATTGAAAATATTGTATTGGAAACCATTTGCTAGATGCAAAGGCACAGCCGCAGCACAGTGTGGCTGCTCCGGGCTGCAGGACTGACTGACAGACAGAGCGTGCACAGCTGGGCTCACCAACTCAGTGAGGGTGAAGCTCTCTGAGAGGCATTTGAAGGATGTTGTTCCTCCACTGGGGAAAAAATAATTGTTTATCTCTGTGAGAGATGGGGAGATGGAGGTGGGGGGGAGGATGTGTATTTCAGTTAAGTAAAAGTACTGAGTTTCAGATAGAAAACTCTCTCAGAATGAGGAGACAGGTTGTTCTCCTGAATAATCCCCCCGAGGAAGGCATCACCCGCTGGAGTCATGTCAGCCTGGCTCAGCGCCCGGAGCTGCCTGCGCTGCCGGGGATGGGTGCAAGCCCGCATGGTCGCCCCTACAGTGCCCCACTGTCCCCTCTACTCGTTAGGAAGAGTTTCAGTGAGGTCAGACAAGCAAAGAGTTCATTGTGCTGCAAGGTATTTTGGAAACACAGCCAGGCAGGCTTTTAGGAGTAAATCCCAGCACTGGTTCCTGGCATGACTATCCTGATGGAAGGAGAGAGAGAGAAAACAGCAGCCTCTTCTCCCTGCACAGACCCCCAGCTGGTGGGCGCACCCCTGCACACCTCCAGATGGCTCGTACGGGGTCCCAGGGCTTGAAGCTGGAAGCTAGATTTTATCACAGCTCTTAAAATCTCACCCAGTTGTGCCCATATTGGGGTGGACTGAAACATAGCATGTGTACAAGTGTCTGTCTCAGAAAAGCATTGTGACATCTTCATCAAGCACTGCAGACTCCTTCCCCTCCTCAGCATCTTGTTTCCAGCCTTCACTATTAATTTGTTTTGCCTAATTTCCTCTTCAGATATATCTGGTTTCAGCTTTCAACATTCACCCTTTTCCACCAGATTAAAGACCTCTTTTCTCCCTTTCTGCAGTGAAGATAGTTATTCACTGTAATCAAGACCTTTCAATCTTCTTTTTGATAAGGTAGACAAATAGTTCTTTTTAAACCTCTCTATCCCCATTAGGTGCCTTCTCTAGTCCTTGGCCCACTTTTGCAGTTCTTCTCTGCATCTTTCCCAGTTTTCAGTATCCTCAGTGATATGTGGGTACTGACTGCAGATAGCACACACATGTCAGCCTCGGCTCCTGCCTCTGTCTTGGCACGCCTTGTTTAGCCATCCAAGGTCTCATTAGCCTTCTCAGCTATTAGAGAACTTCAGGCTTCATCTTCTTCTTGTTTGACCTCTAAATCTTTTAGAGGAAAAATAGCACTTAACTAGAGCAGCCATTATTTCTTCTTCTGTGGAGTTTAAATCTGTATTTGGCTGTACTTAAAAACAGTGGATCCGGCTGACCAAGCAACAGATCTCATATGGCTCCTTCTCTTCATCATTTAAACATAACATCGATTCTTGTGCAAGCTACAGATTTTATCAGCCATGATCTAATGTAGCATCTGCACTGCTGATGAACAGTTTTAGGTCTAGGAACAATCTCTATACATCCCCGCTAGGAACACCCCTGTTTAATGATGGTGGCTCATTGTCAAATGATGCTCAGGGAAAGCAGTTGTTCATCTTTGTTTCCTATGTGCTTTATTAAACCTACATAGTGCTAACATTATACCCTGCAATATCAAGTCAAATACCTTAGAAATTGCATAAGTCCATGTTTTTTATAAGCTAACTTGAAATCTGGGGCAGTAGCAAAATGTTTGTCTATGCTGCGGGCTTCACTATCGCTGTGTTAGTTCAGCAGCTGGAGGCAATCTCCAGCCATAGCAGCAGAGAGCTCTGCGTGTGCTTATTTACCCTGGCGCCCTACCTACCTCATTAGCAGCGCAATTAAAGAGCCAGTTCAAGAGAGAAACTCCTCCACGTCACTTCACTGAGAAAGTTATGACAGTGTTAGAGAGAAACAAATGTCATTTGTTAATAAGCATTTTTCTGCGCAAACACAGGCATTTACTCAATGATGATTCCTTTACCCACACAGAGGGAGGACCTGCCTGTAGGAGATTTTTATTTAGGCATGGAAGGGAGACTTGGTGATCTCCAGGAAGCGTTCCCTCCTACCTGAAATCCCAGAAAGCACATTGCAAATCTGAAGATGTACGTGACCAAAGGAGGCAGCCTTGGCTAGGAATGAGTACCACAGGCAGGGACCAAGGCTCTGTCTTCTCCTGGCCCTGCAGAGGTCTCCAGGGAGCTGTGAGATGTCCCTGCAGACTTATTGTGATAGCCACCTGGGAAGATTTAATACAGTAGAAGGGAGGGCGAACAATAACTGGCTTCCTGGAACACAAGGGCAGGGAATAGCAGGAGTCCATAGACATGCTCTTGAGTAGAAGAAGCTCTCCACCAGTCAGGAAAAGCTGAGCATTTCCTCTGCATTTTGTGCAGAGCTCAGCAGGCTTGCATTTCAAATGCATCCTGGACTTGTATGTTTTCTACCGTCTTGCATAGGTGGTCCTTCTGCATTGTATTGGCTTTCCTGCATCCCAAGCTTCAGAACCCATCTCTCCCCTCATGCTGCAAGCTGCCTACCTATTATATCCTCCTTTGTGAATGCCTGAGGAGGGTTAGATCCCTGGAAGGGAGGTGCTGCAGCATCATGGCATGACACTATGACCACTTTGTGAATCTAATCCATAGGGCACAAACAGCCCCAGAGTGCTCTGCACCAACGCAGCAACGGTGGGATAGGTCTACACTGACAGTTAGTTGTCAAGGTCTTTATGACTGATTTTCATAATAAAATTTCAGATAAACTCCATCCAAATACCATTTATTTAATATTTGAGTGCTACAGTGACAGCCACAGGAAAATGGATGAATTTTGTCTGCTCTCTCAGTCAGAAACTCCTTAGGCAACGATACAGGTTCTCAAAAACTGCTGAACTGCTGTGCTGAAACTTTAAAGAAAAAAATGCAACCTGAGGCAGAAAGAAGTTACAGAAGATTCCAGCCCAAATCATTAACATTGAGGGTATTTATTAGCAACTGCGAACAGGAGTGTGCAAAACAGTTGGCAAACGGCGCAGCGGGCAGGATGGCACTCGGTACAGCTGCCGCCCTGCTGCGGTGGGGCAGTGGCTGCAAAGGGGCTGTGCCGGGGGGCTTCTCCAGTGCCCCACTGCTTCCTGCGCTTCCTGGCTGCCGGACATCGCCTTCTGATGATAAAGCAAATTTTAGGAGTCTCTTTGTTTAAAACAGTTGTTAAAGTTGCAGCACTAACTTGCTTTCTGCAAAGAAATAGGTGAAGTCTAGACCTAAGGCATTCCCACTGAGCTGGATGCAAGTTTTCCTTGGGTTCCTTTGAAATCTCGCTTCTCTTTCATTGCAGAATTTCAGGCTAATAGTTCTTTCTTTTTCACCCTTTCCTGCTGGAATAAGGACTTTTCTCCCTTCACATGTGTCAGCAACACAGCTGCTGTGGGGCTGCGAGGAAGAAAGCGGTGCAGGAGACTGGTGGTGGTTAGCTATTTCAAAAGGACTTTTGGGGGACCCAGTTTGAATTGACTTTCAGAAAGAGAACATCCAACAAAATCAGTTCCCATGCTGAGAAATCTAATGCACCCAATATCATTAGCTACTTTTGAGAAACCAGGTCCCAGCATTCAGCAGAAGAGAAGGACAAGGTGCAGCCCCTCCATCCTGCGTGAGCATCCACCCAGCCCCGGGGTGACCCCCTGGCCTGTGTTGAAGGATGATCTCGTTGTCCCACAGCCAGGGTTTGTCCCCAGGTCACTGCAGCTGTGGCTGTGGCTGTGGCTGTGGCATGCTGCAGGGTTACCTGCCCAGCTGTGCTGGGGTGACCTTTACCACCCTGCACTGTGGAAGCTGTTCCACTTTTTATAAATATCTCAAAATTCACTGCATGAGGAAGCTGAAACTAGGGCTTCTTCTCTCTGATGCGAGAGGTAGGAACAGCTGCCTTGAACTAGACCCTTTGGTCTGCAGCCACTGGCTGTTAGGAAGAATGGTATTTTCCTTCCCCCTTCTACACACAGGTGGTACTTGGGTTGTAGTTTCTCTGAATCCTTTATGTTGCAATTTTGCCTTTGAAAGATGCACCTTTTAGAAGTCACTCTAAATTCTGATTATGTCTCTGTTTCTCCTGAGGAGATGAGGGAATGCACTGCCTGTGTCCAAATCACAGAGTTAGCTACCCAGATGCCATATGCAAGCCGAGCGGGATGATTAGTTTATTAAATTGCTGCTTGCAGAGAGAGCAGGAATTCCCCTGAAAAAATGCAGACACAAGGATGCCAGGAGGGAGCAGGAGTAGCTGTGACATACCAGTTGGCTGTCAGCTCGTTGGACTCTGCACTCCTTCTCATTCACGCCAGCCTGCAATTTCAGGGGAGCTGTAGCTGCTCATCCCAGGGTTGAGTTTGGGTCATCACTTATCTTTGAACATTTTTTATGATTGGCTACCACATTTGCTACTGATAAGTGCTCAGCGTGGGGGAATTTACAGGCATGATGTTGGTGCAAGTGGAGAAGGAGCTTGGCTGTGACCAAAGAGAGGAGGTAATTTCTGGGTGCCCTGGCCTCATGCAAGGAGAGACAGGTGCTGAGCAGTGCTGGCAGTTCCCAGCTCCTAAAAAAAAAGAACCTGGTGGCCATCTGAAACACAGAGCTCTGGAAGGATATTCAAAGAACCTGCGCTCGGATGGCGCAGGGAAGGCACTCGCCCTGTGCAGAGGTGTGGTCCATTGGCTGTGCCATCCGGAGGAGAAGGACCACGACAGTAAGAAGACATCAGCTGGAAGACATCAGTTCTCATGGGGTGGAAGCACTCTGGAAGTTAATTACAATGGCCGTAGCATTACAATTACGTATGGCATTGATCCAATGTTCATCTAAATGAGTTTATTCTGGTCTTGCATAACTGTGATTCCTGATTCATATTTGAGATCCGAATCTGAAATCTAACCCTTTATCTAGTGTGCTGCATGCTGACGGTTAGAAAACTTAATTTGTCCTAGAATAGCCTGGTTTTGCAAGAGGACATTGCACTGAGAGCCTTTCCTTGTATAATAATTTTGCTTTAAGAACTGATTACTCACGATTCCTATCAGATCTGAATTGCAGATATCTGGGGGAGTGTAGCATTGGGATATTTTAGATTGAAATCGCTCTGCTATCTGTTCTACTGCAGCTCTCCTCTAAAATAGGCTTTATGTTATAAATTACTTTATAAATTTGTAAAGCATGACACAGAAACATTATATACCCTGTAAGTGCTTTAAAATTAATTTGTTCTTGAACGTGTCCATGTATGAATGAATTTGACATAAGTCTTTCAATTTTATGCTTCACTACAGAAAGTGTACAAAGCACAAACTGTAAATCAACCACCACACTTACTGAAATGACTACTCAGGTATGAAAAGAGTCTGCCCAATATTTAAAAAAGATTTAGATACAAAAATAATAACGTGTACAAGAGAGCTGACATACAGCCTTGGGACTTTCTAACCTAAAACAGTGAGATTAGTGAAGTAGCATTAATGTGCAGATTCTTCAGGTTGGGGCTGGTTCACAGAAGGGCGAGGAGACTGCAAGGAGGCAGTTGAGCTCGTGATATTGTCTTGACCACCATGCTGGTGGAGCTGAAGGATTCACCAGCAGCCCTCTTGCACGTGCAGGTAGAGCTCACAGGCATGGGCTGTTACGGAAAGTGGTGGTTTCAATGTATGTGGTTAATGTTCAGAGGTGGCAAACTGTATTTAGCAGCAACATTTTTAGATCTTTTATTAATTAAAAAATGCAATTAGAGGTCATAATAATTCTTTATGAATTTCGGTCAAATTCAGCACTAGTTTTATCTGATAAATAGTTTGGACCTTGGTGGTAGTTTCCCTCTTCCCTCCCAGGTGTACTGATGATGGTGCAGGACGTGCGGCTCCAGCCCTCCCTTCGCTGGGAGAGAGGAGCTACCACTGCCCTCCTTCAAGGCAGCCACTGCTTATCCATCACAGTGCCAGGAATTTTTGGGGAATGCGTCTGAGATCTCTTCTTTCAGTATGGTTTAATTTGGTGTAAATGGCTTTAATGGCCATTGCCACCAAGCTAAAACCCAATGGTGCTGTGTCTGAACCAAAGGCCGTACCAGGCTGCAGAGTCACTCAAACATATGCTCTTCCTCTTTCGACTGCTGAGCATTTGTACGGTTGCAATGAAAAGTAAAACAGACACACCAGGAGAGCTGGAGAACATCTTATTTCAGATGACCTCTGGCTGGAGCTAGGGAACATCTCTAGTGAAAGAAGGGCTTTGGCTCAAATCCCTGCGTGTAGCGAGTGTGGTTTTGACCTCAGTGAGTGTCTTTTCTTGTGCGTACTGGGTCAGGGAAGAATAGCTGCCAGACCTGACTCTTCCGCTTTGTGATGCCAGGCTTTTTTCCCCTCTACTTTTATACCAAGTCCCTCAAATTGTGTATTTGACTGATCTGAAATTAAATTTTTAAGGATTGCATTTCAGAAGGTTGACAGAAATCTTTTTTTTCCGGTTCTGTTGCTGAACCAAAAAAATCAATGATTGTCACAGCTGCCATGGTGGGAACCCTCTGCTCATGCTGCCGTGAGTGACACTGGGAGTCTAGGGAGACCCAAAACAAAAATAGCAACTGAAAAGGGAAAGAAACAAAAAGAGACCTCACCCAACTGCCATAGAGATAAATACTGAAATTCCCATTGACTGTAGTGATTCAGCAGAGAGTTCTTTGTCCTTAATACCACAGGTAAGTTTACTCTATAAGACATACACCTCAGAAGCAAAACCAAACCTGTTGATGGGGGAAATAACTTCAGGAACAGATCTTTAAAAACATGTGCTGACAATAATAACATAAAGGGATGAAAATTGAAGGTGTGATTAAACAGATTAAGCCCAAACTTCATTGCTTCTCTGAGAAGACAATGGAAATAAGCTTCAGTCAGGAAAAGATGTAAGTAGTACAGTTTTTCTTTTCAGTAGGGAGTTAAATGCTGTGTTCTTATAACAACAGGCACAATCTGGTTTAAAGGCTATTTTATAGCTTTAGGTAACGGAGGTTCCAGCACCCCTGCGTTGTGCAATATAGATACCATCCCTAACATGTTTTGCACACACAAAAGCTGCTTTAATGAAAGTATTATTTTTACTAATACCCAACTCCTACTAAAAACCCAACAATATTTTTTATGCAGGCAATTATTATTATTATTATTACTACTAGTTATCCCATGGCAGAGGAATTGGAACTAGATGATCTTTAAAGTCCCTTCCAACCAAACCATTCTATGATTCTATGTTTCTATCCTAGATACGACTAATATTACCACAACCATTAATAGCTGCCTGCATAAAAAATGTTGAGTTTTTAGGTGTTTCTTTTTTCCAAAGTCAATAGGGAAAACTATTTTATTTAAAAATATGGCAGAACTACTAAGATGTGGTACACTTCTCAGCTCAGCCTTGCTATTAGGGTGCTCCAGGATCCGGGCAGATGCTCACAGCCTCATGCTCCAGTTCCTGCTTTCCTGACAGTGGTGCGCTGCCTGCTCTGATGCAGAAACCAAGTCAGTGCTCTCTGCCTCTCTTGCCCATCGCTTTCCCAGCCAGCATGGGAGATGGAGAAAAATGCCTTCTCCTCCTCCCTGCAGGCTCCAGCAATGAAAGTAAATCTGGCTGTAAGGTGCGGGTCTCCATCCAGCAAAGCTTTTAAGCATGCCATTAATCTATCTCCATTTAGAAAAGTGCAGGCACAGCTACATTTTGCCAAGCAAGACCTGGGAGCATATGCCAATCAAGGCGCTTTGGTGAGCAAGGATGGGCAGCTGCTATGGGACTGCAGAAGGGCAACAGGGAACAGAAAAGAGAGAGGGCAGCTCTGGTGGCATCGGAGCAGCAAGAGCGAGGAGGGCTGAGAGTCAGACCATGACTCAGAAAAGCCCACTTCTATTTCAATGCCTTTGTTCGCTCTGGTGTCGCCTTTTCCAAGTCACTTCACTCTGCCATTAGAGTTAATAACTGCGACCTCCTTGATAATACCCTTCTGAGATTTACACACACAAAGAGCACATTGCGAAAGCTAAGTCATAATGATGACATCTTTGGTGAAATTACCTGGCTTCAGTGGTAATTTCCATTATCTCTCTAGAAGTTACTTGAAGTCCTTGATTCTGACCTTGGGGACACAGCTGGGATCTCATGGGTGTCTTCCACTGCTTCACACATTTGCAGTCAGGATCTGCCCCATCAGCTCAGGGACATGGAAGGAGACACAAGTCACAGGCTCAGACTAACCCTCCGAACACCATGGGCAGGTTTCAGGCCAGCCAAGAGAAACTAAAGCACAGCCCCTCTGCTAGTGGCAGGCTGTGTGTGTCACATTCGTGTCATCCAGCATCAATGCCTGCAGGGAAAATGGCAGCCTTCAGGCAAGTTATTTTCAAGAATGAAAACAACTGAGTGGATGGGAAGGAGGGTGAGATTTCCATTACTGGGAGAAAAAATTAACATGGTACATAAAAGGTTGGATCAGCTGAAGAGCACAGTCTCTTTCAAGAGGCATTCGACGCTGCCCAAGGCCGAATCCCAACTCGGCAGAAGACAGCAGGGCATGAATTGTCCCAAATTACGCGCTCAGAGTACTCCCCAGTACCCAGGCAGCCTGTCGCCATGACTGCTACTTACTTTTGGTACGTGGGTTGTTAATTCACTGGTATGTTTGAAGTGCCCAATGAAAATATCTCTAATGATCTCAATTTGGAAGCCCTTCTTCTACAAAATGCTTCATTGGAAAGTTCCATTTTAAGAGATGTACATACCCAAAAGTGCTAAAGACTGTATTGTTCAAGAGAAATGTATGAATTGCTGTCATCTAAAATAAGCAGCTAGTGCAGTTTGATGTACAGCAGAAACTTTCTGGATGTTACAAAAATAGCCCCTTGTATTAATCTGACAGGTCTAGCCCCCACAGAGGTGTACAAAGCCTTAGCACTAGCAAATGGCTCCTGATGATGCCTTGCTGAGTCACTACATCACTGCTGTCACCAGCTCCTGACAGAAAGCCTTTGTCTAAATATATACTATATGCATCACTAATTGCTGTGATGTATAAAACAGCGCATGTGAGGATGATACAGGTTACAGGGGCTGGACTGTGATGTTTAATTATAAGCTACAAAATCTCAGCATCATAAAGATTGTTTCCATCAGTAATCTGACAAGGTTTCTTACATCTTACTGCAAGATGTCTGTGGCTTTAACTCATCGAGCACTTTCCTTTTCCCTCAAAAATAGGAGAATTTCATCTTTAGAAACAAAATAAACAAATACTTTTTATACTAAACATGCTTAACCTAAAGCTTTTTCCCTATTATTTCATAAATGCCTTGAGATTATAGAGGCTCAGCTAGCTTAGTAAAGATGAATTGCATGTGATCCTAGGAATACAGCCGTTCCATTAGTTATTCTTCCTTTCCATTACGTTAGGCTTTTTATGCATGTTTAATCAATGGAGACTAATTAAGAAGACAAGGCATGCTTTACTGTTGTATAAAAACCTGTTCATTGCCATAGGCAAGATGTCACCAATACTTCTAGATGATAATTGCCACTTGCGATATACATCATGAAGAATTTTACCATAATCATTAAAAAAGCTAAAAGAGTATTTTGTCACTGGGTACAAACAGCGATATGCAGATTAACAACTTTGTAACCAAATGCATAAATCACATATGTATATGATATTTTGGAAGAAAGGGATTATAATGAACTTGATTACTTTTTCCTATAGCCCTAAATTCAAGGATCCCAAAAGATAGAAGAATCTTTTCAAGTACCTCCAGAGCAAGGCTGCTCTACACATCTAAATAAAACCAGTCAAGTGCTAACATCAGTTATTCCACTGTAAATATGTACTTTCTTCACTGACTTTAATAGATTTTTCCTAAATTCACAGTGATAACAAAAAGGTTACCACTGCCCCAAATAGTTGATTTATATGCCAAATAATATGGTGGAGTAAATGCCACTTAGGGCCAGATCTGTCAACTTTGCTCATACAAACAATTGCATTGATTTAAACAGGATCAATCAAGTCAGCAGGGTTCACTCAGGCAACATCTACATTAGCAATAGGAGCAGCACTGCGGGGTGAAACGCCTTGTGTTGGGCCCGATGTCCCTGCCAGCGACGCGGTGGAGAAAGGACGTTGTTTCAGCCAAGCTCCCGCTTGGCCCCACAGTTGCCCATTATCAGCTGGAACAAGCACAGGAAATGGGAAAGTCACCTCAGAAATGTTCTCCTGATCCCAACTGAAACATGGATGTGGGCACACGCTCAGATGGCCCCAGACCTGCTGGTATCTTATGCGCATTGTCACAATTCACCTAAGAAAAGAGGCTGGGAATCCATCGTCCCAGTTCACCGCCAAGTGCTGGGTCATTCCCATGACTGGACTTGTTCAGGAGATATCCACCAGCTATATACACTTGACCCGCTTAGAATCCTATATTGTATGTGTATTTTGGGGTGCAGACTGATGCAGGAAGTAAGACTCAGTGAAAGGTACATCCCTCAATGAAAGATGCTAAGAAGGAACTCAAGGAAGGATAAGAGTTTTACCTCTGACCAAAGGAAAACATTGTTTATTAAGCAGTTAAGGGCCAAAAATTATTCCTACTATGGCTACATGATACTTACGTATGTATGGAGGGGAAACAGTCCTTGATCTAACTAAGAGGGTGGCAGGAGAGTCTGCTGTGGAGAGGGGATCTCGCCCTGGGGCAATAAACCTGTGCAGATAACCCAGGAGACTTGAGCAGTGAGATTGGCTCTACTGATGTGTATTTTACACTAACTGGGTGATAACTAAGCCGTCATCTCCATGGGGATGGTGAGCTGAAACCAAGGCCCATGGGATAGGCAATAAGCACTTGAGCTCCCCTGGACCTTCTCCACGGCATCCCAGGGTGGGACCGCACGTCCCACGTCTCTCGGCAGCTGCATGGCCGGCGTGTCCAGTGAGGCAGGACAGGCAGGGACATCCTCGGAAAGCTCACGTGTCTCAGGAAGGACAGAGTATGGGGAGCGTGGGAGCCTTTGTCAGTGCTTGAATAGGGTCTGAGTTTTCCTAGGGTCTTTCCCAAGTGTATCCAATTGGTGTAATGCTGCTGAATCGTACCGACTGCTGCCTGATCTCTGCAAAACGGCATCGGTTCCACTTAACCAGGAGGTGCCAGAGGGAGGCAGGGAGCCAAGCACAATTATGTCACTACAAATTCCTGGTTGTTGGCTCTCGCAATGCAGAAGGATCAGAATAAAATAGGGAAAAAAGTACAATTATGTCAAAATCACTTGTTTAAAAAACTTATTTTTTTCCAGCTACTGTCTAATTTCTCTGCTATATTTTACAGTTCTTCTGTATTAGACCCAGCTAGAAAATACAACTGTGATGTTATTTTGAATATTTGCAATTTATATGTCAAATGCACTTTAAAGTTCTTAAATTCTTTTCAAAACAGTTTTCAAGCAATAGTAGAACCATTGGTCTATGTTCTTAATTAAGAAATGATTGCTTTAAGATACTCTCTCAAATTCTATCTATTTTAGCATCCTCTTTGAGGCTCCTCTCAAATAGCAGAAGTTGAGGCCAATTGATTGCTCTGGCACTCCCTCAGGAGAGACTCTTGTTTCTTCCATGCTTGTTACGGATTTTTAGCTGTTCGGCACTATAATACATATATGTGCAAGTGCACATTTTCTTTTGATGCAAATCCTTCAGCTTGTCGGTGACTTTTAGTATCTGTCCTCATCAGACATGAAGGGTTTATACATGCAAAGTACTGTAAATTCATGATAAATTATAGGAGCAGGTGACTGAAGATATAGTCTTTTGAGATCCAAAGTATCTTTAGGTTCCCCCAGGCTTTCTCAGGGCATTGTGGGTGCAAGATCTCACCTGAGCTGGCTTCTGTGGGTGCATAATTAAAAGCACAATGCATGGCTACCCTTAAAATCTAAGCCATTAGGAGTGTTTGCACATACAAAGATTTGGTAGGCTGAGTCTTTCAAACGGTACCTATGATTTTGGAAGTATAATCAAAAATGATGAGCAATGTATCAACAAGATCTAGATGTATTTTTATTTCATTACTGTAATTTCTCATCTAGAATAAAGACTTCTGTAGATCTGTGCATACTGAGATGATAACTGATGTAGTTTGATCTTATTCATTGTTCTGATTTGTGGTTGTTTGTTTTTTAATATTGCATCTTTATTCAAATATTTTTGAAGTAGCCAGCTTAACATAGTGTTTAAAATCGCCCACTGATCCAAAGATATTACTGGGAGTTTTGATTCTGTCGTGACAGCAAAAAAATGTAGTAAGACACAAAAATTCTTTGCTTTCTTATGTGTTTATTTATGTTCTGTCAGTCCTCTGTTAATCCTAGTTTTTTCATCTGCCTCCTTAGTAACCCATTGAACCACTCACCTGGCTTTCAGAAAGTTCCCTGTCTGGATAAATTGAGACAGAAGCCTGAACCATTCGCACTCTCCACACTACAGCCAATAATGAGATTGTTTACAAATTATACTACAATGTACAAGATCTCATTTGATTATACCTTAACTATTCTGTTTTTCCCTCCCTACCTCACAGATGATGGAAATGCTTAAAACAAGTTAAGGTAGTATGACACAGACTAATGTAAGTGTGAGCATGGCATCCAGGGGACAAGCTGTGAAATGTTTGCGCGCTTCTGCCAAAATACGTT
Organism: Cariama cristata; assembly: GCF_000690535.1. Classification (NCBI taxonomy): domain Eukaryota; kingdom Metazoa; phylum Chordata; class Aves; order Cariamiformes; family Cariamidae; genus Cariama; species Cariama cristata. The sequence continues at coordinate 24,103 of NW_009635166.1, forward strand.
GCATGGCTTTCTGCTGTTGTCTCGTGTTTCTGATGTTAGGCAGCATGTTCAGCAACATGTAAGCGTTTCGCTTGATATTTATATTCCCGGTTTTGGTTTTGTATAGTCTTAATAATGTGCCTTTTTTCAGTAGCTTGTGACAGCTGCTAGTCGCAAATCTGCAAGCTGTCTATGTTATTCTTAAGTAATGTTCAGAAGTACCTACAAGGATCAGGGCCCCATTGGATATGGCTGTTTAGAAATACACTGCAGAAATGTTGAAGTGTGCAGTTCAAATGGGTCAGAAACAGTATTGACACTTCTTCTGTGCTTGCCGGTGGAAATCAGCAGCTCCCAGTTTGCCTTTTTTTTAGAAGTCAAGCCTGGTACTAGTGCAGCTGGATGCTGCATACGGCTCTGGTACCCACATCTGTGCCTTTGCAATGCGAATGCTTTGTGACGACTCGTCTGTTGTCAAACTCTTACTTCGTGTGACATGACACATTGGAATTAAAATTGTTATGTTTTCACAGTGCTCTGTTAAAAAATTACTATGGGCAAATACAATGTTCTCCTGTGTTTATGTACTTCTTTTAATCTTAGTGTATGTAACGCTCATGAAGGTGAGACCAATCACAGCGTCTTGAAACGTACTTACCTACACAGGTCTGCTGGTGCTGCCTGGTTTTGGGAGGCAGAACTCTGTTATTCCCTGCCTGGGTGTCTGTTCATCTGGGATTACCACTCATATTTTAAGCACGCTGTGGTTTTTTGTCATGAGGATTGTCAAATATTGACCAGGTTGCCCAGCAAGGTAGTGTCATCTCCGTCCTTGGAGATACTCAGAACTTGTCTGGACATGACCCTGAGGAATCTGCCCTGGTTGGACCTGCTTTGAGCAGGGAATTGGAATACATGACCTCCAGAAGTCCCTTCTACTTACAGTTGTCAATGATCCTGCAATTTCATGACTGTACGGGTTGGGAGTAGCATGAAGCCACCAAAATAACTTTCATTATGCTGTAAGCTATCATTTGAAACCAGATCACCAGAGATCAGTGCACTGGTCACTGTTCCACTTTTCTGGATAATAAAACAGAGATTATCAAGTGCTGGTTATTACTCTCAGGATACTCAGTTCAGCAACTTGCAACCGAGCTACACATGCAGGTATTTGTTGTATTTTCTTATGCAACAAAAATATCACTTCACTCCATTGCACCCAATATGTGTAATACGTGTGGAGTTACAGCATGTATTGTGTGAGAACAGGATGACTTATCAGAAGCATATTTACTTTTTGAATTATTGGAGCTATGCCAGCTGACATTGACAGCTGTCTACAAGATGTTTTTATAGTTTCCCACATAAGATCTCTACCTCTGTTCCTAAGACATCAATGATTAGACTGTCAGAGCTGGGAAAATCCACCTGGTGAGAAAGGTCACCTTCACTGTTCTCAGTAACAAAGGGAAACACTGGGCTAATGAGGCTAAAGAAGTCCTAATTAACGTCAATGGCAAACTCAAAGCCAGGGAAAAATAGAGCTAGCAAAATAAGTCTCTACAGAGGTAAGATTGTTTTTTGAAACCATTGCAAAACAAGCCTGGAAGCTGTATTTTCAAATATGGTTAGTGCTGAGGATGGGTTGCAGAAAAGAAAGGGAGTCAATAACGTATTTGTGATTTCCCTGCCTCCTTCTCCTTGGTGAGTTCCCACCAGCAGTCAGAGCCTCTGAGACTCAGCGAAAGCCCTGAGGCACGACCGCCGTAGATCTCTGTTCCTGCCTGCCAAAAAGTCACTGTGTTCCTCCCCACCGTGCTCGGCCCCTTCGCTCCCCAAGAAATGTGCCACCTGGAGCCATGAGACACAGGCAGAGCCAGGCCACCCCACAACCTCCCACCTCCTCCCCTCGCTGGCAGGAGACCCACCTTCCCCTGTCCTGCACCACAAAACAAAATGACAGCCAACAGCTGCCAACAGCTACCCACAGTTGTTGTGCATGGTAAATGGATGTCGCACAGACCATTTTTGACAGGAGCAACTCACAGATCTATCTCTAGCACCTTTTAAGGATCCTGAATTTGCCTTTGAGTCTTGCTGCACTGTGCCACTGTGGAAAGAAATAGTTCATCCTCCCAAAGCACCCAGTTGGGCATTTTTTGCTCCCATTTTCTTCCCCTAAGCTATTCTTAGTCCAAAATTCAGATTCCCTGAATTGGGCTAATTCCCCTGGTCGCCACTGCCCTCCTCTCAACTCTCTGACTCCCATTACAGGATTGCTGCAACCAGCTGGCACCCATATCTGGCAGAGAACTGCTGAGCCATGCAACATTTCAGCCTATTCATTTGTATAATCTGGGTGTTCCACGCTAATCTCCTCACACAGCCATCTCTGGTTTCTGTGTCAGCCTGGAACCGCTGGAAGAATCCCGGTTTCCCCACTGATTTCCCTGCATGGCAGGGGTGTCTCCAACTCAATTCTCTTATTTTACAAGTATGTGGGAGTGGTCCATAAATGAGAGTATTTGCGGGGTTTGGTGCCCATATGTGGATAACAGCACCTGCAACTGTGTTTTAAATTCCAGAAATATTCAAATCAGATATGATGAATAAAAATCCCACAGCCTTGTCAGCAGTCGGGAGAGTGAAGCAGAGGAAACAATTCCCTAAGGGAACTGTGAGCTTCCAGTGTTGCAGAGTCTTAGGGACAAATTATTCAAACATATCCGAAGTGACACTGGTGCAATTAGCCTACCTTGGGACAAGGAGTGGTCTGCACGACCCTCCTGAAGTTCTCTCCTGCTGTGTATTTGTATGATTCTGTTATTTTAAATGATGTTAACAGCCTCAGCCACAAAATTCAATCACCATTCTAAATGGCGTGCACGTGTAAGAGGCTGACACCAGGACACAAATTCACTGGTAAGAGGGGACAGACCTGAAGAACCACTGCAGACTGTTGAATGTCACCATCTCCCTCTTGCACACATACACACAAGGGTCTAAGTCCACCACACACTGCTTCTGCCTGTCAGTGTAAGAACAGGCCAGTATTACATATTCGGCCAACTCCAGCAGTGTCCACAGAGCCAGCCATCATGGCCCACTGGATCACGCTCTCATGTGTTCCTCTGCGAACCCTGTTGTCTTGGCTGGCTTCCTCTTTGAGCCTCAGAGCATCCATCCTTCACCAAATCCTGCGACAGTTACCTTCTCCAGTTACATCATTCTGAACAAATGACAGGAATAGTTTTTCTAATGACCTACAGCACAGTTTTATCCCTCACATGAAGCTTAAATCCTCAGAAAATTATTCACAGACTTCCATCACTGATCAAAATGGTCTCCTACAATCTCATCCAACCTTCAGCCACACACATCTCTGACTATGTCAGATCAGGAGACTGGTTTCCAACATCTGTCCCAGGCGGCTTCTCTCTGCAGTCTTTCAGTAACAGGAACATGTGCTTTGGGATTTACCATGACACCCTTGTGCTTCCCAGCCGGGGACGTAGCTCCTCACAGTGACGCTGGGTGGCCATGAATCTGTCAACACTGCTACTGCCTGCCGCTTCACCTGCCCAACAGCAGCGTTAAGCAAAAGCCAGTGCTTTCTGAAATTATCACTGTCTGGCTCACTTGCCTACTCTTTGGTTTCCTCCGTTTCTTGTGTTTAGATATTCTCTGCACCACAGAGCTTGGCATGCCCTCGTCAGGACGTTTCTTGTCTCATGCCCTAATCCCTGGCACTCCTTTGCTACTAGATACTTATGCTGGTCTCTGTCGTCTCCACGAGGTCTTCTATCCCAACATTTCCACTTGACCCATCCTGTCACGTTTGCTCAAGCTACTGTTGCAGTCCCACCTGTGGGGCTCTGGGATCCATTGATAACAAAAAGGGTAACACACCATATCTTCCTCTGCTCCCACCTGCTGTTTTCAGCCATGTGCTGACTCTCCCCAGCATTGCCAACTTTGAGCTTAAAGTCTTGTTATCTAGAGAGTAAACAAGAGTACGTGTGTTTATCACCAGAACAGTGCGTAGGCACAGCTCTCCTTTTCCTGATGCTCATATTGCTCCCAACCCAAAAGAATGGTGCTTTTTAACTTTAAGCAAAAGCATACTCTACTCATTCATTTTTGAAAGTGTGGTTATGACTCAAGCAAGCGGTGCAGTCCCAGGCAGTGTCCATAGCCATCCAGCATATTAATATGGCTTCAGGGAATGTCAAAGAGCTTTACGCAAATGGGGACATGAGAAAGACACTGGACCCAGCCCAGCAAAGCACATTGTTTCTTGGAAATGCATAAGAAGCCTTAACAAATTCATCCATGGACTGAGAGATGTGCTCCCATCTAAGTGCTTTGCTGGCAGAGGGCCACAGACTGACTTGCTCCTGAAAGCCCGTGGGACAGCTGGGAAAGCGAAATCTCCCAGTGGAATACCAATGCCTCCCTTGCCCAAAGACTATCCAACTTCCCGATGTGTGAAAATTGTAGAGTATTTATCAAAGACATTGAAAAGTCCAGCCTACCTCAAGCTTTCCTTCCTTCAGCAGAGCACAGTTATAATCCTTCATTAGGGCTGGCCAACCTTTCTGTATCATGAGTCCCCAAAATGTCAACCTTTTCCTATGGCCAACAGCCAGCAGGCAGACCATGAAGATCTGAAGCAGGACAAAGATGTTGGGGTTCATAGACAAGAGCAAGGTCCCTCTCCTATGCTCACTACAGAAGATGGCATGGCTGGGCTTGTGTCTGAACCCCACATGTTCTGTCTGTGCTGGTGTCTGCAGTCCCAAAGCCTGCCCTACCACAGGGACTCCTGTGTCAGGTGGATGCTGTCAGTCCCATGGGATCCACAGCACTTGGGAACCAGGGCTGAACCTCATCAAACATAGCCAAAGGATCGGAAGTTTTCCGTTGTCTTAAGGATTGCATTTGCTGTATATCACTGGCTTCCTTTATAATGGCAGCCAGCGATATCCCTTCTCTGTGTTCAAACTGCCCAAAGAACTTAACAGGCAGAAACCTAGGCAGACCAGTAACACCTTACAACCTGGCAATGTATTAACCTGGCAAGTTGTTATACGTGAGTTGAGCTAGAACTGGCTGATGCTGTTGCACACGCTGCATTACCTGTCTTCCTGATGAATGGCTATTTTGGATTTTCCAGTCATTCAACACACTCATCTTTAAGACCATTTTCTTATTTCTTAAGAAATTTTTCCCTTTTGTAGTCCTATTAACTATCATGCTAGCACCATGAGACCTCAGGTGCTTATCTTCTTAATCATAGCATTTTCAGGAGAAAATTACCTCTGAAAGACTAGAGACAAAAAAGACTCTATACTGGTGCCCATGGAACCAGTTCCTTTCCTGTTCCAAATTTCTGTTTCATATCAAAATGTGCACTGGAAACCATACCTCCTGCTGTGTAGAACCATCTTCAGCAGACTTGGAGTGGTGTAAAGGGTAATTAATAGGTTATTCCCCATCTCTAACCTTTGTGACACAATTACAAAAACTGCA
>NW_009635166.1:29634-44788 GCF_000690535.1 Cariama cristata
TTCCCTGCTGGCAAATGAGATCTGTCATTAATTTTGGTCCTCACTAGAGAGGGAAGGGTGGTTAAAGGCAAGGAGAGCATGTACCTCTGTAGCTCCCGTTGTCAACCAGCAAGAAAAGGCAGCAGATTTTTTTCATTTTGGTATTGGTTGAGGACACACAGAGCACCACCATCTGGATGCCAAGGAAATGCAGAAAAAAAGCAATTTCACTGAAATGAAGACCTACAGCTATCTTCAGCCTCTTATATATAAAGAGGAGGGCAGTCATTCTCCAGAATGCCTGAAGCCAGCTCTGAAGGCAGAGCTCATATATTCTCAGAGGTGCTTAAGCTCAGATCAACTTTGAGGGGGAGAAAATATTGCTTCCATCCAGTTCGTGCCAGAGGAGATCTCAAGAAGTAAATCAAAGGACTCTAGGGACAAAGCTTTGATAAAAGCATGTCAAAACTTTGTTTAATTTGTTTGCACTGCTGTTGTAAAGCAGACTCACCGGAGACAATATGATCTACAAATGGAATATGTTACTAAATCGGGACACAACTTACTGGAAGGAGAAGTAATGATTTCATCTAAGTCATTACATCTCCCTATCAATAGCGTATCTCTGTGGGGACCATGGTCACCTCTGACTGAATGTCATATAATCTCTCTAGGAGAGACTTTAGATGTCTGACTCAAGGACACGACAAACCCAGCCACCCAAAAGTCAGTGGGTCAGATGGTCCCTGGTTGAGATCAGCTGTGCATAGATACATACAATCAATGGTACGTGCAATATCCAACACATAATTCCCACGGTTTGTAAAATTTGCTTCTGCCCAGATATGTGGGGAAGGGACACTTGTTAAGACAGCAGAGAAAGGGGGTGTTTTTTCCTGGATACAGGCATGTTCATGGGCACTGCGACCTCCGAGTCTGACACATCCCAGGCACGTACTCAGTGGATTGGTGTGCAATACAGATTGGACCAAGTGAGCATGCGTTGCACAGTGGGTGGATCTGCACATGTGCACCTCCAACCTGCTAAACTTTTGGGGCAAATATCCAAACTCCTCAAATGCTGCCCAGGCAACATTTCTGAACAGAGCAAGAGTACGTGTACATGGGGGGCTGCACCAGGTTAAAAATCAGGATGTTAGAGAGCTTTTCGGACAGCCTTGCCTTCTCCCTGCATCCCTCATCTCTGTCCTTCATACTTCCAAGGTCTCTTTGTGTTCTTCTTCCCATACCTGTTTTGATGCAGCTGTTGTCCACGCTCTTCTTAAATCCTCCTCCTTAGCAATGTTCTGGATACTCCCTTTGTTCCCCCAGAGTCTCTATCTTTGTCTGTTTTGGTTTTTAAAATACCTCCTTCCCTCTTCTGTAGGCAGGTCTCCACTCTCCAGGACAGTAATGCCAGATGGTTTCATTTAACTGTAGAGCTATAGCTAAAACTGACCCCCTTATCTTACCTCACATGCCTACCCTGTTTGATTGTATTTGGGAAACCTGTCAGCTTCTGCATCCAGGCAGCACACATCCTCAGTGTTATTTGCAACATTATCACCATCTTCCCTCTTCTCTCCTGACTGATGCTGTCATTTAATCCTGCTGACATTCCCTCAAGAGCGTCCTACAAAAATATCTATTATTATTTGTTCCCACAGTAAGGCCCTGATAGCTTCATCCTCAGTCTCCATAACCTTCTCTGTTCTCGCCCTCTTGATGCTCACCTTGTCTTCCCTCAAAATGTCACAGCTAAAATCAATTCCTTGCTTCAACTCCTTAGCAAACCACACTAAATCCTTTCACTGCTTCACCTTCATCCTCTTTGTCAAGTTTGTGGTCTGACCTTTCAAAGGTTTCCATACAACTACTCCTATGGCTTTTCCTGCTTATCTCCTCCTTTCCTTCAGACTACCCATTTCCCTTTCCTCTTCATGGTGCCTCCTCCCATCTCAGGCCTCCTGCAACACAAAACCTCCTCCCACAGTGCCACCAAAGAGACTTTCAAGCCATACCAATCTTCAAGTTTTCCATAGCTTTGAACCATTTTCAGGAAATCAGGTTTGTCCATGCTATTTTCAAGTCATCCTTTGGTCTCCCACCTACTCCTGCCTCTGGTGTTGAGGTATTGCCTTCGATGAGACACATGCAATCACTCTCTTGCTCTGTAGTCCTCTGTGGAGACAAAGTATGTGTGGGGCAGCTGGAGGGGAAATCAATGCCATGCTCCTGCCCAAGTTAGCCTTGCTTGAATTTACCTCAAAGTAAACCAGAGTCAGTCTTCATCTCCCATTTGTTTTTGTAGCAGAGGACCTACAGCTCATCCTGAGTTGAAAACATCCTTTTTTGGGGGACAGACACAGCTGCTGCATGTTTTCTGCCTCCATTCTAAATTATTAGGAACAGAGGGTATTTTAAATGCCTGTAAAAACCTGGAACTACATTAAAATTATATAGAGGAAAAGATCCCTCTGGAAAGCAAAAAGGAATTTATGGATGAGATTTGGGTAGCAAAAGTGTCTCCAGGTGTCTATGTCTGGAATTTATATTTCCCAGGGGAAAAAATAAAGGAAAGTGACAATGTAACCACGAGATACTGTCTGAGTAGACTCTTTTGAGCAGAGTTAAGCATACTCCCCACCATCCAGAGGACATTCATTCACCTCTACCTTGTATATCATGCTTGAGGTGGTTATGAGGATTAAAAATATTTGCCATAACCCACACAATTTCCCCGAGCAGCTTATTTCAGATCTCTGACTTACAAAAAATTATTTGCCTGACAGCAGCCGACTCTGAAGTAGTTTGTAATTAAAATGTGCATTTTCAGATTCATTAAAGACAATGTTCATAACAGATTAGAAAGATCAGAGATGCCACAAAGATTTCTAAATAACAAGAATTAGTTGTGATTAAGTAGATCACTGTAGAGTGGCGAATAGACTTCTCAATTACATATCAAAGTTAATAAACAAAAAAGAGTACAGCTATTTTATACTGATGATTTAAGAAAGCATGTGCAAGAATAATTCATTCATGTCTGTGACCCAGAGTACTTGGAGGTGGCTGGGGATTTTGGGTGCCCTGCACTAGACTTAAAGGGTTAAGTTTTTAGAGCTTGGATATTCAGGTTTATTTTTGTGAAAGATGAAGATGCTACAAAAATTACATCCAAAATTAGAGGGTTTGAAAGGGCTAATTCAATTTTGCCAATGTCAGCCACGATGGACATTATATCCTGCAGCAAAGATTGTCAAGTCATTTGTAATAGGTTTTCAATAATGTTGCAAAATATGTGCAAGTTGTAACTTAATTGCATTGCTTGTACATTTTATGTTTAATTAATTCTAGCTTGTATAAAATATTATGATGCTCCATTCATATGCTTAGAATTTAATTAACCTGTAGTTTAGATGCCCCTAATAATAAATGTCTCTCCCTGATCTTGGTCCAGAGACTTATAAAAGTGCAGAGATTTTCATCAGCTTTAGGGGCAACTCTCTCACTGGCAGTGGTAAAGTTACCGAGTCCTGCAAAAACTGCCTCCTTCACATAACCTTTGATGAGCATGTTGTATGAAAGGCAACAGGCAGTATTTATAGACTACCTGCGTGAACGAAAGCACAGGTTGCGCTCAGTCTCCCTTGAAAAGCCTATGAACTAAGTAGTCACTTGATAGTGCTGGCCTGGGGATTCATATCAGTGCCATAAATAGCCAATGTCACTTCCTAGGAAGAAAATTTAACACAAAAAATCAACCAAGTTGGCTAAATACACTTCATCCCAGTGATGTGCAGGGTGTGAGTGTCTCCTCTTACTACCTGTTGGGATAGGAGCTGCTTTTCTAATTACAGCATGCTGAAGACTTATTCCAGCCTCTTCAGGAACAGTAAACTCAAGTCAGTCAGTCAAATATGTTTTTAAACATTGTCTGACAGAAACATCTTGGAAAAAACATGAACATTTTGCTCAGAGGAATAAAAAACCAGGGACCATATATTCCTTTGGCAGGATTCGCTAAACACTGTGCCATTACAGAATAATACAGTCATATTTCTTGCTAAGGATAGCAGCTGTCTGGAGGAACCATTAGGTAACTTGGGCATTTACCCAGCTAATCAGAAATCCTCGTGTTCCTATTGCTCTCCCTCTCTGCTTTAGCGTAGAGCACACACGAGATCACTGTAAGCCATGCTGTTGGGACTGAGGGACCAGCCGTTTTTTCCTTTTAACTCTGAAGCCACGCACACTGCTTGAAAAGTTAATGATTGAGTGGGTGAATGGTGCCCACTGGGCAGTTAGAAGTGAGGTCAATGGTGATTCACCCTCAGGAGAGGAAGGTGGTTAGTGGTTGACACGGTGCCTTGGGCTGTGGGTTCAGGCCAGGCAGGCAGCAATGTCCTGCGTGACCTGGGCTTCACTTGCCCGTGGTGTCCCCTCTGAGATTGTATGTGCTAAAAGGGTTCACAAAACATATATTCATGGAAGAATGACTTGCAAAGTCCTTACATGCAATGATGCCTGTTGGGCCCCCAAAGTCCCCACACTGCAGATTGTTGGAAGATGGTACAATATTCTGGGGGAACATCCCTATGGCTTTCCCATCCTTCTGCTCTGCCCTGGGCATCCACTGCTGGCCACTGCCAGAAGAAAGGTACGGACTGAGCAGACCCGCAGTCTGACCTTACACATAAAAGGGAAGAACTGTGTTTTCCTACTTGCCTGGGGAACGCCTGTTCCATGGGGAGCGCTGCCGCACTGGGTCCTCTGGCTGCCATGGACCTGGCCCTTCATGTGCCCTCATGCTCCCACCAACCCTGCATTTATCTCATTACAGTATTTATACCGTTACAGTAACTCCTCGTCAGGCCACCCCATGGCAGAGCAGGAGCTCCCAGGAGCACTGGCTCAGCAGCATCCTTAGTTCAAAAGCTCAGCCCAGGTCACTCACTCCCAGCACTCTGTCACTTCTTTCTCATGCAGCAGAGGTCTCAGTTTTACTAAACATACACAACACCCAGATTTATTTGCCAGAGTTGCAAAATAAATGAGCTGATACAACAACCAGTTTTCACCAAGGCTGCAGGAAAAAAGGTTGTAACTTTCTATCAGAGCCAGAGCTCCGTCAGAAAACAGGAGGTTTCGCATGAGGGAAGCACAACACGTAACCACTTAATAAAAACTACCCGAGCCCACCAGGGAACCAGGAGAATTTACAGGCGTTATGCTGGGAATGGCAATCCAGCCCTTGCAGTCAGCACAGCACCATTAGCAAACACACGGAGTAGTTAATATTTTGAAGTTGTTTTAACTTTGCGTATCTTGATAGGTGACATTTCCAAGACGCTACAAGTCTCTGCTGGGTTGGACCTATTATTAATTGTGGACATGCAGCTGAACTTTGGAAAGCCCTTATATGACAGAGAAATAAAGAAGCAAAGTTCCCAGAGTCATTTATGCAGGGAAAGTTGTTCCCGAGGTTTTTTATTAGCCTTCCAGTCCCAATCAACCAGAGGCAAATGCCTTGTGCTAATACTACACAAAGTGGATCTGGAAACCTACCTCTGCCTTGACCAGAGGTCAGCTCCCTGCCCTTTGCCCAAGTCCATTTTCTCATTTGTTTCTGTTACTGATGATAAATGTGGGTGGGAGTTTTCTCCTGGGTGGTGTTCCCAGCAGGTGTAACCTCCTGTGGGATTGTGTTCCTCAATGGCTCCCTGTCTGTCTGGCTCTCAGCTGTAGGGATGCCCATATGATCTCTCCCCTGATGGCACTCCAGCAAGGAGAGCCAAAATCCTGCAGCGCAATCGGCACTGTCCCTACTCCCAGGTATCCTGCAGATGGCCGTGGGTGGGATGACAGCCGGAGCCAGGCCTGCAAAGGGATAAACGGAGGAGTCATTTGAAACACTGATGTAAGGTAGGAGTTGGACAAGTTTCATCAAAGTCATATCTGGAACTGCTGGCACCTCAGGTGGACATGCTGACAGCGGCCATAAGGGGCAGCTGAAACAGCTCTTGAATGACACCTGTGAATAAGTGTCTCAGACTCCTGCAGACATGTTTAAGGTGGGGAACTTCCCAATGGCCACATATGGGAACAACCTGTGCAACTGGAGCCCTCCTGCAAAAGCTACTGAGAACAAACTCTCCTCCCCAGCATCGTGCTTGCCCAGCTCTTCACCATGAGGAGCACAGGGAAAGCCCTGAGAGGCTTAAAGCTGTTGTTATCCAGAATGAGACAAATGGAGGAAAAAATGTACTAAACAGTTGTTTCGGCAGCTGAGATGACTGTTTTGGTTTCTTAGCAACTGCGGGAAAAGAAGATGCTTGAGATCTGAGCTGTCTGGTCAAATCCAGCAGGCATCCCCCCGTGGAGGACTGCCCTCCTCCTCTCTGCTCATCAGCACAGGGAAACCACGCAGCTGGTGGGAAGCCCTCCCTGTGCAAGGGAGGATGGCAAAGCCCACCTCACTCTGCTGAGGGAGGACAAGCTGCCCATCAGAGTCTTCACATGTAGTTCCTCCAGACATGGAAAGGTTGCTTGGGATTAGACTGCTCTTCATTTTAATGACCACGGAAAAGACGAGGAAATCTTGTGCTAACAGCTGCAGTCACTGATGTTCCCAAGTTGCACCTGAAATAGGAACTGCAGCGGAGGAGAAGTCAGGCTGCAGCTCTTCTGTGCCTCAGTGACAGGCCTGGACTGGAGGGGAGCAGGAGGACACTTTGGTGGCCCTGGCCAGCAGCCACCCAAACTCTGCAAACTAAAAATGAACCTGATGGCTTCGTGCAGTGGGAGCCCGGCATCCTTGCCTCCTCTTCTGGCAGTGCAGGTGGCTCAGTTACAGCATCCCTCAAAGGTTGCTGTTTTGTGATCACTGCCTTTGAGTGCACGAAAAGCTGTTTACCGCTGTTTTCTCAGTGATCAGCAGTGTCAGTCTCTCACAGGTCCCTTGAGCAAATCCACAGAGAGGAAGGGCTGATTTTTTGCCCAACAGGTTCAGACCTCAGAGAGAGTCTGTGCTGGAGAAGGTTTCGGCACTGGTGCAGCATTTGTGTGGGTCTCTTTACTGGAGCAGTCATTTAATTGTTTTGGTTTCTCAGGGACAGTATTTAAAGCGTTTAAATTCATGCCTGTTACTGACATACTGGCCGTGCTCATTGCTTATAGCTTATTTCCATCCATACTAACACTATCTCATTCATTCAGATATAAGTATGAGCATGTTGACCTGTAGTTAATCCTACACATCCCTGACTTTTAATTTAATGACTATTAAATATTAATGGGAGCAGAGAGTGGAAGTCAGATCACCTTTTCAACAGTTTAGTGCCCCCATCATCAGGCTACAATGTCATCCTTGATCTTGCTTTTTTATTCCCGTTCTCCTAGTTTCACTTACAGGACAAAGAAAGCTGCATTTTAGAGAAGACTTTGCAGTCAAGCAGTTATTGCAAGGATTAGAGCTGAACCAGGATCTTCCAGCTCCTGGATGGACGTTCAGACCCCCATGCTGTTGGATAAAAAGGGTTTGGGGTTTTTTTGTCCAGATCCCAGGAGAGGGCCCTACACCTCAGCCCAGAGCCTACACTAGAGAAGGGGGGAATGCAGACACACACATTCACCCATGTTTCATTCACACCTAGATCCCCCTGCTGATGCTGTGCAGAAAATAATTCAGTATTCAGGGAGAGATGTGGAGGGTGTCCAGTGGTTACTGCCCTCCCGGGGCATGGGAGCACTGATCGTGGATCTACCAGGGTCTACCTGTGTATAGTTCATTAAATAAACTACAGACTAGTGCCGAGGAGGGACTCAGAGGCTGTGGTGCAAACCTTTGTCACTGCAGTGCCATGTCCCCTGTTGTGTTCCCGGGCTGGTGGTGGGAAAACTCTCCCAGCTGGTCTGAGGTACAGAAGTGAACCCTCTCTTCTAGAGGAGGGAGCTGAACAGCACTCTTTCAGTTCCCGATGAGTATTGTAATGTCTTGATTCTCACAGGAAGCACCATCACTTCTTCTGGTCATGCTTCAACAAAAGAAAGCCATGTCCCCCACATGACCATCCAGAGAACATTTCATTTTCAAGTCTCTAAGTTTTGGGACAGTGGGGGACGGTGGTGGTGGTGATGTAGGGAGCTCTTTCTCTACACCTTCCCATGCCTTTTTTTCTCATGGTCTTTTCTTTTGCATCAGGCAGTTGTGACTGCATTCTTACAACAGCCGTATCTGACTGCTGGAGGTATTTGTCTGTGCTTAAATCTATGTATCTTCAGATGATGATATTTTTCTGATTATAAAGCTAATGAGATAAAGCAGAACTCAATCAAAGCAGCTGGGCTTGAAGTGCATTAATACTTAATACTACCTTTTACTATTGTATTTACGACTTATTTACTTTTTTAATTGCTATCTGGTTTACTTATCTCTATGAGAGACATTTCTCAAGAGTATCTTTCTGACTACAATGTTTTATTTTTGCAGGAAAACGCAGGCATTTAGTGAGATGGGAATTACTTCCTTATTACTTAAAATTAATTCAGCCTGTCAAAATGAGCTCATTGCCATGCATAGCGCTTCCTTTTTAATTCACTCTCAGCCTTTCTAGCAATTGAAATTCTGTGCTGAGATGATGTACAGAGCAGGCTTTTTATACATATTAAACCCTACATATTAGGAGGATTAAGGCGGCATATACATTTTAGAATAGGGCACATAATTATGAAACAAGTTTTGCAGCAGGGATAAAAGAATGTCAGTTTTCCATCGGTCTTGTAAACTGCTTTGCTAGCCAGGAATGAAGCTGCGAGGATGCCTGATGGGAATAGAAAGGACTCTGTTGCCTCCTTCTGCAGAGTTCGAAATTTTGCTAGATCAGGAAAAAAGGAGAGAAAATATTTACATATAAATAATTGGGATGCCAGTGCTCCTTCCTTTTCTCTTCTTGGAATAAGAAAGAAGAGAATGGAAAGCAGAAGAGGACAGAGGAGACCGAAACTTGTGATGAGTATAGGAAGACAAAAACCTTAATAATGGGAGAAAAGCGCCTGTCACCTGTGAAGGGAGCAAAGAAAATAAAGGGGGGGAAAAGGAGGAAGGAGAGGTTTCTGACAGCAGCACCGTGCCATTTGGTTGGGCCCACAGGAGTTTCTTCAGGATCAAGAATCAATTAGGAGAGGGGGAAAGAAGAAAAGGCAGCTTTAAAAGATCTTCACGCTTCCCACTCCATCCTCCGAGCCGCCCTCAGCTCCCGCTGTGTTCCCTCTCCGTAGCAGCTGAACACGCTTCTGGCAGAGGGTCAGTCCTCCGGAGTCAGCCCCTCATCCACGGAGACAGCCCAGGGATTCCCCTGCCCTAGGCCGCTGTCCTGGTCATGCTCCCTCCAAAGAGGAGAGCAGGAAAAGAAGAGCTGGGGCACGGAGGGAGCAGTCAAGGAAGACCCTTGCTTGGGAGGGCACCTGAAAAGATTGCCATTCCCATAATAAGAAGATGATCATGGAAATAATTTTTCTATTCAGTGACTGAATCAAAAGTCATTAAAAAATTTCGATCAGTTTGGGCATACCGTAGACAAGATATTCAGCATCACTCCGATCTCCACGAGGGAAGGTGTGGGAAGCAATAGAGATGACAGTGTTACCTCAATCTCTGGGGAGGTGATGAAGCAAATAAGCCTGGAAACCATTTCCAAACACAAAGGATGAGAAGGAGATTGGAAGTAGTCAGCATGGATTTTTCAAAAGGGAAACCATGCCTGACAAACCTGAAAATCAGTACAGCAACATGGCTGCCTCAGTGGTCAAGGGGAAAGCAGTGGACATTGTTTATCTTGACTTTAGCAGGTCTTTTGACAGTGTTTGCCATAACAACCTCCCAGACAAGCTGGGAAGTAGGCACTGAGGTGGATTGAAAACTGGCTGAACTGCCAGGCTTAAAGGGCTGTGATCAGTGGTGCAAAGTCCAGCTGGATGATGGGGCAGATAAAAAACTGGGAGAAGCGGTTGATGCAGCAAAGGGTTGTGCTCCTATCCACAGGGATCTCAAAAGGCTGGAGAAATGGGTGGACAGGAACCTTGTGAAGTTCAACACAAGGAAACCCCAAGGCCTGCACCTGGGGAGGAAAAACCCCATGCACCATTATATGCTGGGGGCCACCCAGCTGGAAAGTAGCTTGATAGGAAAGGACCTGGGGTCCTGGCTGACACCAAGCTGACCATGAGCTGGCAACGTGTCCTTGTGGCAAAGCAGGTTCACAGGATGCTCTGCTCAGCACTGGTGAGGCCACATCTGGAGTGCTGTGCCTTGTGTTGGGCTCCCCAGTACAAGAGAGATGTGGACATACTGGAGAGAGTCCAGTGAAGGGCCACTAAGATGACGAAGGGACTGGAGCATCACTCCTATGAGGAAAGGCTGAGAGAGCTGGGGTTGCTCAACTGGAATAGAGAAGGCTCAAGGGGGACCTTATCAGTGTGTATAAATACCTGATATGGGGCTGGTAAAGAAGACAAAACCAGACTCCTCTTGGTGGTGCCCAGGGACAGTCCAAGACACAGCAGGCACAAAATGACGTGCAGGAAAATCCATTTAAATATGAGAAAAAACTTTTTTACAATGAGACTGGTCAAACACTGGAGGAGGCTGCCCAGAGAGGTGGTAGAGTCTCCATCCTTGGAGATACTGAAAAACCTGACTGGGCACAGCCCTGAGCAGCCTGCTGTAGCTGACCCTGCTCTGAGCAGTGGGGTAGGACTAGGTACCCCAGAGGTCCCTGCCGACTTCTGCAGTTTCTGAGTCTGCAACACTGAGACAGGAAAATGGCAGGGAACCGGCAGATGGAAAATACGAATTTTTGGTTTAAGGATTTGCAGTAAAAAGCCAGTAAGAAACAACAGGTTGGAGTTGCCAGAGAGCTGTTGCGGGATGACCACTGCGGCAGGGGAGGTGTCGCAGCACACCCCACATACAGCTGCATCGCGGTGGGAGGGGAGCATCTCCCACTAACGCGGCCTTCATCAGTCAGTAAGAGCTGATGCAAATGAAGCTCTGTAAAATAAAGCCTAGTGGCAGGGGGAGCCAGCATCAAACCCAGGTCTTGGGACCACCCACCCCAAAACCAGCTCCCTTGCTGGTGGGCACCAGTGCTAACACATTCCCCATCTCAAACCTCAATAACTGCAGATGTACTTTAATTTGTGCTACCTTGGTAGATGTTTCTGGTGAAACAGGCACCTAGGAATTGCTGAAGTGTCAAATCTGTGTAGGTAAGAAGCCATGAGAAGAAATCAGAGATTTCTTTCCTCCCATGCTCAGAGCCGCCTTTGTCCTACCAGCTGCGGCATTCCCCCAGCAGCACGTCCAAGGTGGGAAGCCCACCTGGGCTCTTGCCTCCCTCTCTGTGTTTTGTCTCAGGTGTTTGCAATTAGCTAAGGATCCTGCCACCAAACTGCTTTGGGTCAGCAAGGTGTTGGCTTTTGCAGGTTTAACACAAATTACTGTGAATCATCAGGAGTATTTTATAGATAAAGTTTCTGAGGTTAACTAGACTGTGTTTTAATTTAAATTATTTCATCTGTGCATTGCAAAACAACATAGAAAAAAACCCACATTGTTCAGATAAACTAGTAGATTTTAATCTCTTTTTAAATAAAGTCTGATAACTTCAAAATGTTGTTTAATGAAGGATCCTAAACCCGAGAAGTTTTTATTTTTTTCATTTTGAACATTTAGTAACAGTTCCTGGCGTATTCCAATTTTACATTGCTTTGAATTATATTACAAGTAACCTTAATTAATTTTCTTGGTAGTGCCACTGATTTTGAAAGCAGCAGGCCTGGCGGTGAGCGAGCGGGTAACTGTAGGCACAGCACTCCCCTCCAGTGGGTCAGGTCACACCGTCACGGCTTCGCAGGACCTGCTGCATCCTGCTCATTAGCACTGGCTGGAAATAAAAGCTTTGCTTTTCCTCCAAATATCCTGAAGACTCTGAGTCGATTTTATCTTTTTATAGTTTGTTATTTATTTATGGTACGTTATTTTTGTTCTGAATTATAACGGGAAGGAGAGAGGGGAACGTGAGGCTCAGGTTCAGTTCCTACTTGTGAACCTTGGTTCAGAGCAGTAATTCCCTACGTGCCCTAGAAATCCTCCTGCTAAAAGTGCCATCAAAACTAGCAAGTTTTGCTTGAAATACTTTATTACCACAAAACATTTTGGAAGCTAAAATTATTTTTTAAAAAATCAAAAGGAGACTAGGCGATTTGTGAAGGACAGGTTCACCAGAGATTACCATCCAGCTCCTGGCTCAGCAGCTCATCTAAACCCATTTAAAAATCCTTATGCACTGGCATTTTCTGGTTCAAAATTATGCCCTTGTAATATTGCCCTATTCTGTGAGCAAGAAGCAGTGATGTTTAGGTTTTAGGAAGCCATTATGGTCAATATAATAAAGAATACCCCCTCTCCAAAAACCACGTCTCCCATTTGTTACAGTTCTGCTATGCTGCAGCTATAAGGGGAGAAGTATTTCTAACACCTTCCATCTCCTTTTTATTTTTCTCTTACATAATTGTGGTCATGTTTTTAATTAAGTTAAAATAGGATGTTGCACCAAGCTCCTCAACAGCTTCCTGAATTTTGTGATCTATCCCATCAATTGACTGAAATCAGAGCACCGTCTCCGCTGGTACCACGTGCACTGAGTGCAAGCCACAGATATTTGCATGAACCAATTTATCTCTTAAAAATATTTCTTCTTGACTGAAGCATAAATTGCCTTTACCCTAATGCGCTAGGTAATGAATTGCATTTGAAATGTGTTTATTTTTAGCAAACAAATGCTAATGGCAGCTTGCTGTTAAAAACAGACAGTACAGTTGGCACAGAAACAAGGGCTGGGGAATCTTTCTTCCCCTGATCAGTGGAAATGCCCTCTGTGTAAGTCATCTGGCGAGAAAGCAGAATGTCCCTGTGGAAGTTAGTCCCTCCAGCTGGGGCAATTGCGAACAGCAAGCCACCGCTTGTCACCTGAGCCCTGGCTCACAAATAGCCCCTGTGGTCCAGTGTCCCCAAGGGGCTGTCGTACCTCCTGAGGGGGTAAGGGGTGTAAGATGGAGACAGCACCTTTTTCTTTTCCTCTCTCCCTGTTGGATGACAGTGGGTGCAATATGGGTTTTTTGTGTGCCTCCAGCTACGGCTGGCTGCAGGGAGTGGGGGCATTTCAGTGGGGGGAGCCCCGTGGGGCTCCCGGCATCACTGCCTCCCACTCCTTCTCTCTCAGTAGCTGTTCCGCTGGCCAACAGCCTTTATCCTAGACAGGCTTTTCCTAAGTGAAATTTCCCTGGCTGCACTTTAAGGCCATTACTTGTCACATCCCCAGAGAGAATGATTTATTCCCTTCCCTTTTGCAGCAGCTTTTTTTATAGTTAAGAGTGTTATGTCCGGTAAGTCTCCTTTCCTGTAGACTAAACAGCTCAATTGCCCATGTTTTCTCTTACATTAAGATTTCCGAGGCTTCTGGTCGCTCTTGTTGCTCTGCTCTTGTCTTTACCCAGTAGGTCCCCTTCTCTCTTATAGTCTAGTGCCAAAAAGCCAACCATGCAGCCAAGGGAGGCCTCGCTGAGTAGCCTGGTAGGGTCACTTTGCACATCTTGCAGATAAATTTTCCTGCTTGCACGTCCTGGTAGAACATTTGTCTTTTTTTACAACAGAAGGGCCCCATGGACTGATGTGATCAGTTGGTCCCTAACTTATATTTTGTACAACTTCTTCTGCCCATGCACATATTGCTATTGAATTGTGTCCTATTTTTTCATGCCATTTTCTAATTCATTATAAAAGTTGAATACTGTTTCTGTCCTACAAGACACTTGCAGCCCCTCCTGGATAACTGTGGCCTACAAATGGAAGAGGACATCCTCTATTCCATTGGAGATCCTCTATTTCATTATCCAAATGGTTAATGAAAATATTTTAAAACATCCAGACCTAAGACAGATTCCCATCAAACTCTAATAATGCAGTCCTCCAGCTGGACAGTGAACCACTAATCACCACTCTAACAGAATTTTTTTCCAAGTTTTGCATTTATTTTTGTAGCAGTTTATCTAAATAAGCATTTCCTAAATGCTGTAAGAATGCTTTTCAGATTGTAGTTGCAATGGTGAATACCAGAGATCAGATTTGCAGGGATGGTTCAAGTCTTTTAGTAGACTGGCTCAAGTAAGTGCAAAAAACAGATAACCTTCCAAGCACACAGGTGCTACATCAACCAGGTTCATCAAGTACTTGTTCTATACTTTCAATACACTTTTTTTTCATTTCATCCAGCACTGATGGGGCTGCTGTGATACAAGGGCTGGTATTCTCATGTCGTTTTAATTCCTGGGTGAAATATTGTGGAAGTGCTGGTTCTTGTGGTAATTTGGTTACACGAGGATGCCCTAAAACCAGAGAGACATACTCACAAGGTCTAGCTGCACCATCAAAATCTCTGAGGCGTGGCAAAAGGTGCCTGGGAGCCACCCAGCTGCAAAGCTGCGCTGGACTCCTGCTGTCAGCCCTGGACATGTCGGCACTCCCCTCCCTCGGACAAGGGGAAGTATTTTTGCTTGCAGGTGTTGTCCTGTGATTCTCAGCACTCCTGGGACTGGATCTGCCCTGGGAACAGTCTCATGATGCATGATGGAAGAGCTTGCCCATCCCTCCCAGGCCACGCTCGGATAAAGAGGCTTCAGCTTCCAATAAAACAGCCTAAAGCACATCTGCTCCTCTGCACCTTTCATCACACCTGGAGCAGGGACCCAGTTTGACACCTGTGGGCCAGTGAGTTTCCCAGGGATGGGAGTTGTGGAGAGCAGGCATCTCCCCCTGAACAGCAGCAGAGACCATGGCAGACTCCAAGACCTCCTGCCCTCAGGCTGAATGTCTGCCAGTCTCCAATCGGTCCTTGCACTGGGGCTCCTTTGGCCCTGGATATTTTTGCGTTGAAAGCACACAGTTACACGGTTAGAAAGGGTGCTCACCACACTAGAAAGGGCTCCTTATAGGAGGATGATGTTAACTTTCCTGTGAGAGGTTTTCATTCACAGACAGGGAGGTGCCTTAGGAGTGAAGATGTGACACAAGTCTGCTCGTACAGGCTCATGTCAGGAGACTGGCAGGCGGCACCGT
>NW_009635166.1:44819-64214 GCF_000690535.1 Cariama cristata
TCACTGCAGAAGCACTATGGTTTTTTCTGGCCCCTAAACTTCTACGAAACACAACTCCTGCTCAACAGAGATTACAAATCTAATTTTGAGCATTATTTCCCAGCATTTTGCTTGCAAGGTAGGTTCAAGTAGGGCAGCTTCTCCTTCTTGCTGCCAAAAAATCTTACACACTGAGCTCTAGCCAACAAATGCTGCCTTCACTCAGCAAAAAGGACCCAGTTTTCATGGAGGACCAGATAAGAAAGCCCAGTTTCAGTCATTGCTAGTTGAAAAGGATCTTAAAAAGGCTGAAAGCTATAAGCTTAACCAGAGACATTCCAAAATCCTGAAAAATAATGTAGTAAATATGATTTATTTATTTCATACATAATCAAGAGAAGGTTCTTATCTTGGAAAAAAAACTCCCAATGGGAAGTCCTTGATAGATCCAGAGTGCTTCTCAGTATCATATGATCTTGGGAGTTGAGTTGGCTCTACTGAGTCAAAAAGGAAGCAGAAAGGTCCAAAAGAGTTTCCAGCAGATGAGGATTGTAACAGAAAATATGACTGGGAATCTAGATAAAAAGCACTAGTTTAAGAAAAATAAAAATGATTCCTTATTTACAGTCTTTAGCATTTCCTGGGACCTAACCCATTACTTCATAATTCTAGACTGCGACCTAAACTGGGGTTGTAACAATCAGAAGTCAGGAATCTCAGTTAAAGAAGATTTACCCATGGTGGCATGTGTTTCATTAGCAGGTAACATGAAGAATCAATATTTTATGACCTGTCACATATTTGAGTCATCTGTCATGTTTAATCCTTAGTTGCTGAAGTTATTTGATAGCTCCAAAGTAGAAGGAAGCAAAACAGAAGTTTTTTGCTGGTGTCACACTTTCAGACAAATTTAACAGGTAATAGTCTACAACAAACAATTAAAATACATTGGTCTCTTATTACAGAAAAAATTCTATTCTGTGGGGCCTGAGGGAAATGCATCTCATAAAATCTGCTATTTTTATATAAGAAGACAGCACAAACTATACTTTCCCTGCATGAAAAAAAAAAAAAAGCAGAATTGCTGCTACTTAGCAATGCGCAGATGAATACTGATTTTAGCACCTTACGTAACAGGGAAGCAGAAAGATCCACCTGCAAAGCCTCAACACTTGTCTTCTGCTGGGGTCCAGCTACTGAGTCCTCAGATACCAGAGTCAGTGGAACCACAGGTCTATATAGGAATGTACCCAAATGAAAGATACTGTATATCTGTTGTCCAGATAAAAAGCACAGTAAGAGGAAGGAGATTAGATTATATAAAGACGAGGAAAGGATGAAGATGAAATGCCTATGCAGTTACCTACTGGTTCAGAAATGTCATGACTGCTCATGCTGGTTTTTTTTTCCCAAGTTCCAGCTCTGGATCACATATTGCACTTGAATATCAGCTTGCAAAAAAAAAAAAAAACAACAACAACAAACCAAAAAACCAAAAAAAAAAAAAAAACAAACACACAAAACCCTTCTGTCCCTCATAATTTCACAGAAAATCCCTAGGTCTCAGGAAACATGAGGTAAATAAGAAAGAACTCAGACTTTTCAGAAGCTCATGTTTGTACGTCTCCCTGGTTTGTGGCTCATTAAGGCTTTCTGGAAAACAAGGACTTGGTTTCCTGAGCAGTGTTGATAGGATGGGTCTTCTCTTTCCTGGTGTGGAACGAAAAAGGAGACACTTTCATTTTTATTTGGTTCTGTAGGAGAGTAGTCTAAAGGAGGCAGTTTTGAAAGTAGCCAAGACCTTGTTTATCAGAGCATTTTCTTTCATTTTCCACATCCCCCCTAGAATAACTCCTTTGATGTGATAAAAACAAGAAGCACCTGAGAAAACTTCAGTCTCAACAGGTTGGTATTTTGCACGGAAAATCCCTTCAATATAAAGTTCCTGTGGGCAATACCAGGAAAGCCGGGGAGACTGAAGAAATCCGAATGACATTTTTCCTGTCTCCAAGTAATTGATTATCTGAGACTTTGCTAGTAATGGGTTTTGAGAAACACCTCGGAGAAGAAAGAGGACGGACACACAGTGCTGCAGGGGCTGTAAGAATGACGATCAAGCTCATCTCCAGGGTTCAATGACCCATCAGTTTGGGAACACCATGAACCAACCACATTGACCTAGCTACAAGCAGAGATGATGCTTTCCACAGTGTTGCCCTTACGGAGTGAGCCATCGCACCGCCGCAGATGCTCGGTCCATGGCACTGGGTGCTCAGCAGCGTGACCCAAAGACAGCCCAAGATGGGTGTTAGGCCACCTGTCCCTGGTCTGCACAACAGATGCTCAACTGCCTTGTCAGGCACGTCAGAAAAAAGGAGGTTTTTCTTTTTCCTTGTGTTTCTGCTTATTTGTAAATTTGCTAGGACTGAAGCAGCAGCTTGGCTGTCGGCAATCCCCTGCCTCGCAGTCTCCAGGCAGCCTTTCCTCTTCCCCAGGGTTGAGGAGATCTGAGAGGATGTGACCGCTGGAAAAGGACTCCAAATTAGGAGATGTTTCAGTGTCTGAAGCAATGAAATATTTAATCTCTGCTCTCTCCGGGATATGCATCATCACAGATTTACTTATCTGCCGCTCACTGACAGCAGCGGCTGACAAGGACGATGACAGCTGACATACTTTAACCCAGCCGCACAACACAAGCTATCACTCCAGAGCAGAAATCCATCATTATTATTTAAGCAGCGAGGAGGTGTCTCAGTTGGTGCCGGGTATCAAACGCAAACAGCACCTGCACTGAGAAGCCGACACTGCCGGGGTCTGCCGGAGGTGAGGGGCTGTCAGCACGACCCTGAGCCCTGGTAGCCCAAGCATGGCGAGCAGCAGCACCACCGGTCCCTGAGCAGTCCAGCACCAAGGGTACACACAGGATCCCCTGTGCTCCCACCGCTGACCTGGCCATGCCCTGATGGAGGAAAATGAGAGGGAAGGATGGACAAAAATCACTTGTTTAGGGAGTGGGAGTGTGGAAGCCTTTGTTAGAGCTCTGCTAGAGCTACACCGCAGGACAGTGCATTAACCGCCTGTACTGACGGCTGCAGGTGGAATGGAAGGCGTTATTGCACAGCTCCTCGGGGAGTGCTGCTGAGGATGTAACTGTGCAGACCAGACTTGTTTTCCCTTTGTCTAAGCTCCCTCCTCTTTTACGTATGAGCTTAATTTCAGAGCAAATCTGTATCAGTGTCTTCTTTATCTAATGGATTGTCCCAGACTATTGCTGTCTCTGAGGAAGGGGTGACTGAGCTTTGAGGAATCCTGGTGAAACTGGGTTTTGGTTTGAGATGAGGGAGTGGGGGTTTTCCCCCTCCCTGTTAGTGTTTTCCACCAGGCTGGTTGCTTCTTGAGACCACCCTGCTGTCTTTTGCTGTCACAATGGCATCCTTACATAGAAAGGTGGCATTTACACAAGAATTGCCTTATGGTCATGGGTGGGAATAGCCAAACTAATGGAAAATTGCCCGTATGTGTGAGTCAGGTGTAGGGAGGAAGGGGGAAAGAAGCCACCAAGGCTCCTAAGCCTTGGGGCTGATCTTACGCTGTGTGAGGTGTGATCCTTCCAGAGGAGGGAATGAGGTGGGCTATTTGCAGCCCCACATGGATGCCACATCTGAGTGTTAGAGGAGGCTCTGCTGGAGAGCAGGAGCTTGTAGGAAGAGCTGTCTTTCAGACCACTGATGGTCTTCTCACTCCTGCAAGAGACAACACAGGTTACAAGTGAAGTTCATATGGTTAAGGCTTCTGTATTCATGTCTTCATGTAGACAGGCCTCAAGGATAGGGCTAGGAAACACTGGATGTATTGAGATGCTTACAGACTGATTACCTGAGGAGTTATTTAGCCAGTCTCCATTGCGAGGGCATCACATACGAGAGCCATGGCCAGGAGGGACTGTGTGCGGGGAGCATAGCAGCGTGCAGAAACGGGACAGTGGGAAGAGCAGAAAATGGCTGTGAGGTGGCACTAGGGAGATGAAGAGATGCTGGGTGCAGAGGGTGGCATACGGGGAACACCTGCATCTGCAGGGCCCCTGTGGGAAGAGGTGGGAGCCGACAGCTTCCCTCCAACGATCGGCTCCCACAGACAGGAGGAACGCAACGCTGGGAGCGATGCTCTTTTCATCGCCATCACCGTTTCCTACGCACAGCAGTTTGCTAAGCCTCCTATGCCTAAAACTGCGGGGCTTGCTGGATACGCGGGGTTGTCACATTCCTATTCTGACCCAGAGGAGAAGGAGCATGACCAGGACACTGTACCACACCTGTCAGTCAGGAGTACTGCAAACCAGGCTGCCTTCCTGCATGCTTTTCAGCTGGTAATTTCCTAATACAGCTCTCCCCTTCCTTCTCTGTGAAGGTTTTTTTTTTTTTTTTCTCTGCACTGCTAATCACAGTCTGCCTTCTGTGCTGAAAGCTCTTCAGGCAAGGAATCTCCTCTTTTTCTTTTGCAAGACTGCACTTAACACTCCTACAGCAACTCAGAAAAAATTTTAAGGGAATAATACAAATTAATAGCAATAATAAATCCTTATATGTTGTCCAAAGCCTGCATAAATTGGTTTTGCAGCAATCCTGCAGGACAGCTGGAAAGGGAAGATGACTGAAACGATGCCTTCAGGACCATGACCATCCAACTCGCTCCTTGCTGTACATCAGACAGGTTTCCATGATGGATGGTGGTCACCAAAAACACCACGGTCTCCTTAGACTCTGGCTTAACCATCTCCCAAATCCAGCCTGTGTTCTAGCTAAATATCACCTAACCCCATAGAGACTTTTTCAGTAGTCTGACATGTAATCTCATATCTTTGGAAATGATCGCGGGCCTTAGGCGTGGCCCCAAATATCTCCTATTTGCCTAGAGTATATAGCCAGTTAATTAATATTCCTGTGCTCAGGTAAGCTAATCATTAAGTCACAGTGTTGAAACCTCAGACTAAAGCTTCTCCAGATCATTATCTTTCTGTTTCCCATAAACATGTAACTTGGCACCTGTATCTTTCTCAGAGGCAGAAATGGGATCGATGTTCGCAGCTCATTAGCAGGTTTTAAGACCCAACATTACAGCAGCCGAGGGCTCCGAGAGAGGGTTGTGCTCAGGGCGAAGGACCCACAGCCTTGCCTTGCCCCAGAGCTGCTCTGGACGAAGCCCTCCAGCTTCGGGACCCTTCCCCTCCACGGCGAGCCGCATCAGCCAGAACCCCGCTCCCAGCCCCAGCCCAACCCACTCATCAGATTTTCTCTTCCCACCAGCACAAGTCCCTACAAAGAGAAAGTTTGGAAGACTTTTGGAAACCCCTGGATACGCCTTTGCACAGTGGGGCAGCAGGTGGGATTTGTGCTGTGCTCCCAGGTCACACAGCTTTGGCACTGGCCGAAGAACAGGAAAATGCATTTCACACAAAGAAAAGAAAGTTTAAAAGTTTTTATTATTCTGCAGCATTTAAGGTCCACCAGCATTGATATTTTTTAAAACATTTTCTGAGACGTTTAAACTGAACTTCTTGTAGACGTTTTAATTGTTATGTTATAATTAAAAATCAGTGAATTATTTCAGGAAATTTCATTCACAGAAATGTCATTTTAAGATGCCAGAATGGCCAGAGAACTGTCACGGTCCTCCTCCTTTCTGTTAGGAGGAAAAACTAATTATATGAATTGGGAAATCATTTGGAGAAATACAGTCTGTTGAAAAAAGAGCAGAGCTCCGTTTCTGTCACACCACTAAAATAAGCCCCATCGTAGCGGTTTCCTTATGCAGAGATCCTGGCTGGCACCTTCAAGAATCTGCTTCAATATCTTGGCTTTCTCCCAGGGCCAAACTCCTACTCATTCTCTGCTGCACAGAAATACCGGCTCAAACCAACATGAAGCCTGAGCACCACACTTAAATCGGGGACTGGCTCTGCCCAGGCTCGGGTTTGCTCGCAGCCGCGCTGGCCCTGGGCACAGCCTTCTGCCCTCCCTGATGGCCGAGCCTGGACAAGTAGAGCTTTCTATCAATGTCAACAAGATTTGTGTTCCCAGACTGAAGACGTGCCAATGTCAACTTCTAACATTGCCCAGCGCAAGAAAACTCTTGGAAGATATAAAGCTAATAAAGCTAGATATATACTGTTACTAACAAAATGAAAAAACAGAAGAGCGTACAATGACAATCCAAACATTTTCTGGCTGAGCTGCCCAGGACCTTATCAAGGTACCTCCACTGGCATGGCTGGATCCTCAGAGAGGCTCTCAGTGAACAAGTACAGATCAAAGTTCGTAACAGTTTTTAAATGAGGATGATGCAGAGCTTTCTGAGCAGTCTGATCACGCGGCTTGAAGGCTGGCAAAACAAACAAAAATACCTATGGATCCTCTGGGTTCCAGGGGAGAAACTGAAAAACAACTCCAGCAAATGTGCAGAATATAAAGAAAGTAAAATATTTTCTCATTAAACAGTTAAAGAACAGGAAGAGTTTAGGAATCACTGTTCAGGGACTCCTGTTTAGTGACAGCAATTTATTTGACCATCTGGGTAAAGAAAGACTGCAGCAAACCACAGGGAGGAAATAAAAACAGATGAACAAGTAACTGATTTTGCTTGACTCGAGCCTACAACTCTGTGGAGCAGGAAGCTACTTCATGTGAAAGACATTATTGATGAAGGCATTTCAGCCTCTCTCCAGTCCTTCCAACAACATACTAGATCTCCTATGCCAGCAAACCTGTCTTGAGACGTGACTCCCATCCCAAACTTGCCAGAAACATCACCAAGTACAAAAGACAAATTGATGAGCCTTCTGGAAAGGGACCACCGGAGGAAGGAGCATCTCTGTGATGCTCTACAGTAAAAGAAAACTCTTTTGGAGAAAGAATAGGAGGCTTTTTGCTGTGTTTGTTCATTATGATAAAAATCTTCCTTTTCTTGACAGGCACAGAGCAAAGATTGAAATGGAGGAAAACACTGCCCACTGTTCAGCAATCTGTGTTTCGGTACCCACCTTGAGCGGACACACAACCTCCCCCCATGCTCAGGGCACGCTGCGCTGCGTGTGATGGTAGCAGAGGGGTGGTCGTGCCTGCTCAGGAGGTACGGCGGTGCAGCACCAAGCTGTCCAGCTGAGGGACCCAAAAGCTGTTGGTAGCAAGGCGTGGGTAGCAGAGCCATCACCCAAGGGGGCCCTGTTTCCGTCAGCCCAGACTGGTGCCGGCAGATGACAGGGATGACAGCTACAACTTTCTCCATCCTTAGATAAGTCTCTCTTCCCCTCTGCCTGTCGCTCTCCTCCTGTCTTTCTCACCGACACATACACATATGTTGTATTCTTGGAGCTGCATTCAAACCAGAGGAAAGCCACTCGAGCCAGGGATTGGGAAGGGTGGCAGAGAAGCTTGAAGCCTGCCCATATTCAGGGTTTCAGAGCCTGTCACTGCTACCGGGTTATATTTAGGTGTAGCTGAATGCGGATCTTTCAGAAATAAGAAAATTGTCAGGCTCTGATGAGGTGCCGCCTTTAAGCTGCTCTAACCCCAGTTCTCAGGATTTGCAGTCAAAATTCACCTGCTCCCCAGGCATGGTCTCACTGCCAAGAGCAGCTGAGCTGACTGCCATATGTAGCTTGGCTCACGCCTTCCCAGCGGGCTGGCCTGCTCCTTGCATCCCTACACCCAGGCCGGTCAGCCCTTAAGCTGTTGAGCTGATCTTACTGAGCCCTCCTGGGCTGGGGTTGAAATCTTAGACCCAGCTTCTGCAAAGCCATTTGCTCCCCCCTGAAGGCAGTCCTGGTACACAACTGCATGCCCCAACAGGACTAAAAATACCTGCCCTCAAGCTGTGCTCAGATGAGATCTTTGACAGCCTATTACAAACAACTAACCCAAAACTGCCTAATAAATTGGTATTTCAGGCTGAAGATTATCTTCTGTGCGTGGGCAGTAGCTTCTCTCTCTATGTGTCCATGTGTGCTGTTAATCACTCTGTGCAGGATAATTATAACTCCAGGATTCACACACCTCACTTTGTCCACCTGAGACTTAGTCCTCCAGTCTCATCCAGGTCTATGCTCCCACAGGAGCCAATGGCGCTAACAGACCATCCCAAGACTGGGGACCATCCTGAGATGAAATAAGTCTCTCAGGAGGGCCCTGTCCCTCTCCAAGGACTGCCCAGAGCCGCACACCCGATGCCTGACTCTGAGAAAGCTGATGTTGTGTGAGATGCATCTCCACGCCCAACCTCCATCTTCTCTCTCCTCTCAAAAAATCCCCTCACCTTTCTCAAAATTTCCATCTGGAAGAGAATAGGAACTTGAAGGAGTCAAGACCACAAATGGGTGGACTGTCCTGACGCACCCTGGGTTCCAGACTTAATTTCTAAGTACATCTCTCCTTTCATGCCTCGGCACAAGGTGGTCAGACTTAATTGCTCAATCCTTTCTTTTTTTTAAATTAATTTGTCTTGACAACCACAATTTTCTCTGGAGACTTTTGCTTACTGTCATAACAGCTTCAAATAACGTTCTGTCTGGAGAAATAAAAGAAAACAACCCAGCAAATAATGTTTCCCTGCCGTGTCACTCTTCTCCCCCCATAGCACACTGCCTACAACCAAACAGCCTCAGAACTGACAGCCATTTCCTTCTGCCATGTGTCAGTCTCCACATAAAGCAACAGAAAAGGGGGGAAAAAGCAACGTAAGAATAAATTGGATTTTAAGACTACAAGAATTGGCCAGAGTCGGGCAGGGAAGGGCAGGACCTGGCCAGCAGGGCAGTCACTGGGAGCAGTAAGTGTGCAAGGAGTGTAGCGTTAGGCCTGTCAATGCGCTGTGTTTTTTCTTGTGAATGACAGTATATGAGTTGTTGATGGCAAAGGTCTGTCTAGCTGTATGTCATACACAGATACCAGCAACCTGGCAAAATTGATCTGACTGGATCCTTCAGCCATTTTTCTGTTTCTTCTTGGAAAAGGATGTCTAATAAAACAACAGTCTGTCTGTTCAGTGGTTAACTCTGACCATCATCACCCCTGTGGCCCCAAAACCGTCCTCTCAGATGCTAGAAATGCCTTTGTGCAGCCATGAACTGAGCCTTCTGCCTGCAAAACAGCCTGGGCCACCTTTCGACAGACATTTAGAAAATTCTTGAATGCTCCTGAAAACATTTCCTACAGCCCTGGAAACAATTCCTATAGCCCACGCCCAGGAGTTCAGCTGCTGCCACTAACAAGGTGCATGAAATACCGCCCAGCAGATTGAATAAGTCCTGCCGTTCCACTCAGCTCTGGTTTCACAGGGCTTGCATACCGAATCGGTAAAAATCTTGCTGTTTTTTATGTGATTCAATTCTATTTTATTGGAAGGAAGTGCTGCAGCAAAAGAGCCAGCTCACACACCCTTCTGCTGAAATGAGCATCTCCTCTAATGCCATACAAACAAAACCATCACACAATTTCAATCCCAAAGTTTTGTAAAAGTTTTAGTAACTGTGAGTGACGGCAGAGCAGGCGGTTGCCAGATCCTGCCTGCTGGTTTGCCAGGAGGAGGAGGAGGGAACGTGCTTAGGCAGCTCTGGTGCGGACAGGTCATTTATCATGTTTTGTGGAGAAGATGCTGAACAGTGAAACACTGGAAGAGGGCTGCTAGCAAAACAGTTGGGCAATTTCTGTCCATTCTTCCTTCCATCTCCATAGGGCAGCCTTGTTCCCACCTTACAGTGTCTAAACTGCAGGGCAGGGGTAGGCACCAGAGAGCACAACTCATTCACCTCCTGGCCACACAGCTATTTCCAAGACGGTGTGTGGACAGCATTTCCAAAACACGTGCTAGAGTTTCAGCTTGGATCACCAGGACTCTTACAAGTTTGGAGAGGACCTGCGTTGGTGCTTGGCTGTTCAGTGAGAGCACAGTATTTGCCCCAGGGTGGCTCTCCAGGCAATGCATAAGCACTCCCCAGTGAGGCCAGGGCAAAGGATGCTCAGTGCATGGAGAGGGAAAAGGCACCCATAGCAGGTAGGCAGATGGGAATACACATTTAAAGGGAAATGGGAATACACATTATTCCTCTCTCATCACATGGGAAACAAAATTCTCTCAGGCCACTCAGGTTTTGTTACGTGTTTTAAAGGGAATATCTTCAAAGAAATAAGAGAAGATGGAACATTGGCTGCCCCAGGTAGCTGGGCATCTACCTGCCTTTCATACCTTTTAATTACACACATCTGGATATTGCCAAGGCCCTGAATGGATGTCACTATTTGAATTTTGGGGTGCAGTGTCTACAAGTGGAGTTTTAACACACTTAGCATTGCACCAACCCTGATGTAAACAACAAAACCACCTACCTGTGGTTACCAGTTGCTGACCCAGATCATAAGCAGAAAGGCGAGAACTCCAAGCACCTCATTAAAACTGAACTTGTCCACATTTTTTTGGCCTACTGCCCAGGCGGCAATGTTATCCAAGATGCCTCAGTATGTCTATTTTCAATTGCAGACCTTCAGCAGCAATGTTTCTCGCCTCCTTCATCTCCTCCTGTACACCAAACACAGTGCGAGCCTTTAAGAGAGACAATGTCACTCTCGAGGCTAAAGGATACTGTGGAGGCACTGGGAAGTTCTCTCTGGTGCTTCATTAGTCCATGGGCTTCTGCCAGCTGACGTGGTTTTGGAATAGCACCAATTTTGGTGTGACCATGAATGCCAGTTGCTCTTTAGCTCAGTAATTGTGTGTGTTTGGAGACAGCAATAAAAGATTAACTCTTGGAAAGGTGTCATTTTCTAGACACCAGTCAAATAAATGGCAAAGAAAATCGTATAAATATGGTTGGTGACAATTAATGGTGTAAAGTATTAAGATTGTTGGAGACAACATATGTTCAGACCTAGGAGGTCTGCCTTTCTCTGTATATTTACTATCCATCTGACTGCCTTTACAGTAACACCATGCAAGGGACTATCTGAAATTCAGTACGTGCTTTATACCTTGGCAGGGAGCAACCTGGAAATCTCCCTGTGATTCATCTTCAAAACAAAGAAATATCAGTGGCCTCTCTCTGAAAATGTACATAAACACTAAAATGCTGTAAATCCCTCCAGGTTGACTGTACTCCAGCTCTGCAGTCAACAGGAATGACTGTCCTAATTGAATGGGTCAAATATGAGTAATAGCCGTGTTGTCAGGATCTCAGCCTAACAGGCAGCCTTTCAAGACTTTAAATAGAGAATTTAACAGCAGAGCACCTAGGTGGTTTGGGTAATATGGCTTTCATGAAGACTGCTTTCATTAACTGATTTCTAGGCAACAGCACTAGAAAAAGGTTGTAAGTAGCTCTAAGAAAAGAAACTTCAAGGAGTCAAAAGCCTATGATGTGATACAAAGTGGACTGAGGGATGTTGGATCTGAATTACTTTTTCCTGCCTTATCAACTAGGCACCTCTGGCATTTATTAAATTTCATTTCCATGTGTATAACAGTTGTGTGTAAAATTTGTCAAAAGAACTAATAAAGGTTTTAGTATGTTACATCTGAAACACTGAGTACTGCTGGACTGCTGGGAATCCAATAAGCACTGTTAAGGACTTGAATAACACAGATACACAAAATTGTGATTAAAAATTATTGAAAGAAATGGCTTATTCCATTCTATTAAGTTTAGATTTTTCCTAGGAATATCAGGGCATGTGCTCCTCACCATGCAACTTTGGTTTTCCCTGGATTTACGTTTCACCAACTATAGATTGTTTAAGAAGCTCACAAAAACCAGTATCTCACTTAGCAAATAAATAGATTGGAGGCTCAAGCTCTTTTTCTTTCTTTTATTTGGTAGTGCTATTTATCTATATTAATAATTACCATATTAATTACCTTAGTAACCATGTTAATAAAATACACCAAAATTCCCGACTCAGACCATTTTTAATAGATTTTATTTATCACGAACATGTGCATTTCTCATCCATTCTTTATCCTTCATTTTTGCTACATGTTTTAAAGGGAGCAAGGACGCTCATGGAGCTGTCAATGGCGAGTTTTCTTTTACAATTGTAAACTGCCATCCCCATTACATACTCATGTCACAAAAATGTTTTTCCCACAGTGAACACTATATTTTGTGTTCATTTTCTGACAAAAGCAAAACTGATCCATTTGTCTTCTGCAGGGCCCTCCTTAGCTCACCTTATGCTTCTTGCATAGCTTATTTGCTATTTTATAGTCTCAGCAACATCAATTAAAAGTGTCTTCTTTGTAAAATATGTCTGGACTACAGATATATGCTGAATGCATGTGGGCTACAAGAAGTCAGAAATTTTCCTCCAAAACAAACTTTGCTTGAAAAATGTCAGTTTGTTGGAAGTTGATGGAGGGGAAGCAGGGGTCTGCGGCAGAAGGGTTAGCCACCACTGGGCTCCCCAGTTCATGGTACCACCATCCCGAGCTGTCAGGTCTGGGCATCCTGCTCCAGGGTGTCACTGTCCCTGGTGTCTGTGGGTGAACTGGCGACGGGCCAAGGTGACCACAAGAGTCAAGACATGCAAGGAATTGGTGGGAATGGGAGAAGAGGAAACAGTCTCAAGTTGCGCCAGGGGAGGTTCAGGCTGGATACTAGGAAGAACTTCATCACCGTAAGAGTCGTTAGGCATTGGAACGGGCTCCCCAGGGAGGTGGTGGACTCCCCATCCCTGGAGGTGTTCAAAAAACGTTTAGATGTGGCACTTCAAGACGTGATTTAGTGAGCATGGTGGCATTGGGTATATGGTTGGACTTCATGATCTTTGAGGTCCCTTCCAACCATTATGATTCTATGATTCTAAGATGGCTGCTCCATGTAACGTGGGGGGGGAAATGAAATATTTCAGTCTTCTTACAGTAACATTTTTAAGAGTTTCTAGTTCTGAAACCCTTAGTTCACTGTCATTTCACAATGAAATTAATTCTTTTTCTTATTTTCACAAAAACTGTGATTTCCCTTGAGTTCTGCATTCCAGCAGTCTCCTGCAGAGGCCCCTGTGTTACAACGAGGGGCCTGGGGGTGGGATGAAGGTGGCTTGCAGGACCTCTGACCAGTGACCCTTTCACAGGAGGCAATGAGGAGGCTGCCTGCCAAATAACTTCACAGTTTGGTCTGAGTGATCCGGGAGAGTTTAGCTAATGGTGAATTTGCAGAGCTCATTTGGTGCAAGAACCTTCTGTTCAATGCCAAACGCTGGAGCTGTCAGGTTTTTGTATTTGCGTGTACGTGGGTACTTGTAAATAGACTTTCTCATTAAGCCCCTGGTCCCACGCTCTGTCCCCTCTGGCACTGAATTGTGGGCAGTCCCCTGCAGCGAGGAGGGGGGAGCCTTCCTCACCCTGCTCGCAGTGCCACCGCAGCCGGCGTCCTCTCCTGCGTATGTAGTTCTGGTCACAGTATATGGAAACTGGATGGGTGAAAATTAGTTTCTATGGGACAGTTTGTGTTGAAAACACTTCTGTCCTCATTGGGGTCTGCTCCTTCAAAATTTAACACAAGGTATTATTTTATCTTGTTTACGAATGTGGATTGTGTGCTCAGGGGAGTGAAAGAAGTTATTGATATGGAACAGAAATGTCCAGGATTTTAACTCGATTCATGATACTCATCTAGCAAATGTCATTCTTGCCCCATACACATTGTATCTTTATTTTCATATTGTTCAAACTTTAAATGAAACAATCTCATTATTTTGACTTCCCTTGTCCAATAGCTGATGAAAACTGATTTTTAAGAATTCCGGATTACAAATCCTTGTCATATCTGAAGATTAAATGTCATTTTTCATTATAAATGGAAAAGTAAATAATGAAGTGTATTAGAATATTGATCAGAGGCTTGCCCTGAGCCAAGCACAGCGTGAACATCTTTATGTTTGCTGGCAGTAAACCAGCTTCTCTCTTCTCTCTGTTTTGCACAGTCCTACTAAGCCAATCCTCACTAGAATGAGCACAAAACAAAACGAATAACAGCTTTTGTACATCAACATTAAAATGGGAAGAAGCTTGGGAAAGGGCCTCCGACAGAGAAGAATGCTGACGAGTGCAAAAATGCCTGATGGGTAAGCGCCATCTTCTAAACATAGATCAGCCAGACATGGGAGTGATTTTTCAGAAGAGAAATGCAATCATGGATTACACACCAGCTCATTAGAAACTGTTGCTGAATACAGCGTCCAGAAGACATGCATGAAAAGTCACATTTGGGGAATAAATTAAAAGGGGTGTAGTTGTTGCTAGATAAACATATGTAATATATATGCATTGAAGAGGTTTGTAAATGTCATTTTTTTTATTCGGATGGAAAGCAAAAAGCTTTAAAACCTTTCACAGTAGAGAGGCAGTTAACTCCAGACTATTCCTATCCCAGTAGCCAAGAAGCTGATAGGACATCTCTCTTAAATTAGCATTTATAAATAGACTCTCTGAATGTTTCCATCACCTAGTGGAAAAAGCATAACTTTTACTGCTACATTGCTGCACTTCATTTACTTCACTGTATAATAAGTTGACTAAAACTGTAAAGCTTCTCAATTTTTACTGCATATGTGTTCCAATTAATCTATGTCTGTAACAAACTTAAGACTGAAAAATTATTTCTGACCTATATTCTAGTTCTATGAAGCATATATACTATAAGGTGTGTCTGACTGAATATCATAATGCTATAATTTCCCAAGACACATAGAATTCTTTGTATTTGAAGTGGCAAAATAAAAGCACTTGATTTCTTTTTTAATAGGAGAAAGTAATTTACTCCTTAAATGTAACATACAGCTGCTCACTGCAAGGGCATGTCTATTCTTTTCCTTGTTCTGCCATACAACCGCTGAGTGACACTCTTTGGCCCATGCTAATGCCAATCAGGCGAGGTGATCTAATGATCCCTTCTGGCCTTAAATTCAATACATAAATTAAGAGACTAGTAAGCAAATACACACTGCAAATAGCTATGTGAGGGTACTGGCGGGGCTGGTGCTTCCCTCCGCAGAGGTTCGGCGGGTCACTCCCCAAAGGGCACCTTCATTTCCAGAAGCCACCGAGCAGTAAAAGCGAGGGAGGTACAGGGTATCAAGAAAGACCTGGATAGTGAAAGGTTTGGATGCCAAGTGCCAGGCACAGAGCAATGGAGGGAAGCAGGGACTCCCTTTCCTCTGCTCCTCTCCGGTACCTCCCAGCATGGCACGCATCTCCTCCTGGCTCAGGACCAGGCAGGACCACGCTGCTCCCTACATTTCTTCCACCCTGTGTGTGTCACAGCTGAATCCAGCCCAAAATGAACACTGCAACTCTAATTTCCTCAGATTTTTTTTTTTTAAGCTTGTTGCTTCATTCTTTGGCTTTCGAGAGAAATGGCTAAAATAATAATGCATTGCTAATGCTGATCTCAAATAACACAATACACTGAAGACATGAGTAAAACATGAGTTAAAATTGTTTTGTAACTACTGGCTGCACAACACAAATTTTTCCAAACTTTAGTGCATGAATCTCAGAAAATTTACTTTATTTTTGAATGAAAAATTATCTTTAAGCAAACTGTCAATAAATAAATCCAGGGAATTAGATAAGTCTTCTATTTAACTACCAAGGTACCAGTGTGACGCGCTGCTTGTCTTAGAGACTGAACATTGATGCGGATGTCTGCCAAGTAAATTTATGAGTGAATCTGGGCAGCATTTTTAAAAAAAACATGTTGTTTTAATCTAAATCTGCTCTTGTAACTGCGTATAGGAGGTTCCCCTGACTTCTACAGGATCTAGAGATGGTCAAAAACCCCACCCAAATCAATCAGCCACCATAAACATATTCCCAGTACCTGCTACTGACCTGAAGGGGATGGAAGGTAAAAATCAACTAGTTTACACACGAGGCTGCATAAATTCATTAAGGTCCCACTTCCGACAGGTTTTTAAATCTGTGATTAGTCCAACCAGTGTCAGCTGGAAAACGCACATCCTTACGGGCCGAATGCATTCAGGAGTCCCTGTTAAATGGTGTCTCAGTAAAGCCCGTCCTCATTGACTGCTCTTGTTGGCTCACAGCCACACTCTCACCTCAAAAGCCTGTGAAAGGGTTTTCTATCTGGATGTGCTATCATGTCATCATCTTCATTTGCTCCTTAGGTTTACCTCTATCCCACATTATTGCAGTCATGGCACTTTCGCTGTGACAGAAATCACCGAAACAGGGTTTCTCTGTATTATATTGTTTTGTTATGGACTACTAAGTTTCGCATCATGGTGACTGTGTAATGTAAAAGCCCTTTCTAAATACACACAAACATTGCAAAAAAAGTGTCATGACAAGACCTCGCAACCCTGCCAGGGCAGCTCAGTGAGTACGTACCATTTTCACACAGTCAGGAGAGATGTATCAGGATGTACATCACTAAATGTTGATTCAGTATGAATAGTATGTTTTATCTTTTTAAATGTTACTGCTTTCCCATCCCACTCCATTGTAACTTGTCAATTGTAATTTTTTTTTGTCAACAAACTGTAAAGAAAACTGTTGAAATACCTGATTTTCTGTAAAAAGTAATAACAACAATAATTTTTGTTACTTTAAAGTATGCTTGGTATTAAAGTACCTAATAAAGTTCAACAATGAATTTTGTAGCATACTAAAATAAAGTGTGATAGTGCTTTTCTCCAGCTCATCTGTGGTAATGGTTGCGGTTGTTGGGATTACTGTCCTCCTCCTAAACACAAGCCTGGCCACCTCCTACACAGCTGTACCTACACAAATCCCTAAGGTATGTAAAGTCCAAGCAAAATCTGATCCCTTAATGAGTGCAGGGATTTGTATGCATGGGTCAAATGCACAGTATAAGAACCTTGTTGGTAAGTCATCTCCACCCTCTAGTACATGACTATATATATGGGCAACAACAAAAAGTTCCTGATTACTTCATTTGGTATAAAACTTAGTTTATAGTAAGAGAAAGGAGTGTGTAAATAATTTAGGAGTTAATTATAGTTATGTAGAGAACTGCTGAAGTCCTGTTCATTTTTATAGGCAACGCATTTCAGTTATTCCCAAATAGACTGAAAATCTCAAACGAGTGATTTGGAGGACACAGTAAAGCTCAGAAATTGGTCCCCCCGATCTCACTACATGAAGTTACACTGGAGCTGTCAGGGGCTGTCACAGATGTACATCATCCCAGAGCTTGCACCAAGAGGTAAGTATTTTCTTGTCAAATGGATGCTGGATTTGCTTCTATGATGCTGATGCAGTGGTATCTGCTTTTGGAGATGATCCAGAAATGATTGTGACCAGGGTCTAATTATTTCCAAACTCCCAGGCTCTGCTATATTTCGATCGGAGTAACGGATCGGCTTCCCTCACACCATCCAGCTTCCCCTGGAAAATGTAATGCTGGGCCCAGCAGCTTTCTGGCCATTTTCACTCTGATAGTCTGATGTCCTTCAAACATATAGAAGTTTTAGTAGTTTCAGCTGATTCTCTGAGGATTTGAAATGGCATAAGAACTAGAAAATTTTAAATAATTTAAAAAAAAAAAAAAAATCAAACACAAAAACCAAAACCAGATGGATTTGTCCTGACTAGTTTATACATTGAAAGGCCAGCCATATGCTCAGTAGCTTTTGAGGTAGTGCCAGAAGGCAACATAGGGTTTTTTCCCATGTGCTAAAGTCTAGAAGTTTACACCTTTCTCCCTTCCAAGAAGCTCTGCGCAGAAGGGAATTTTGCCTGCTGTTAGAGTACGTATTAGCCATACTTGCAGCCATTCCACCTTGATCTGTGAGCCTCGTTGGCTTACATTAATATTTTGAGAAGAGACTTTCACAGAAGATCCAAAATTCTGCAGAAAGTAGAATATGTAGTTTAAAAATTAATGCTCTTCCCTTTATATCAAACATGAGTCCCGTGCTGCCAAATACACAAAGCCAGAGCTTGCAGTGATCAGGTACTGCCGTGACACTTTCTATTACCCTTCTATCTCTCTTAAATTTTTGCTTAGTGTTACTTCATACTTCATACTCCTTCTGAAATGCCTTTTGCATTTTAAAAAGTAAACCGATACATCCTTCCCGTCTTCCAGTCTTGTAACACCATTGTGGGCAGTTACACAGCTTTTCCACTTCCAAGGTAATGAGAGAAGAGGTGCCTGTGCAAGAGACAAATTTCTGGCGAATAAAGTAGAAGCAGGCATGTTGTGCTCATCAACTCCCAAGAGGAGCTGTGCCCCCTAATTGCCCATGAGACACTAAAAAGCTCCTTTCCTTTTGGAGCAGTTCCAAAAGCTGCTGCAAAACACTTCCCGAGACAACTGGTGTGAGACCAGCCTCCAAGCTTGAACATCAGCTCAGTCACCTGGGAAAACAGCCTGGAAGGAAAGATGCTCCAAAAAGCTAGGAGCTGGGGCTGAATTTACTTCCACAAACTGGTTTTAAGTTAGCATAACAATATGGATTATTACTCCTAATTTTGTCAAATGCAAGTTACTTTTATATTAGCCCAATATAGCTGTAAGAATTATTAATAAGGAAAATTATTTGTGTATTAATAACTGTTAATAATAATTACTAATCTATTACCTTGCTATTTCTTAGGGAAAAAACTGAAATAAAGATTGTCAAAATCCTATATGCTGGACTGATGTCTCTTTGATATGATTACCACATATTTAAAAAAATATTTCCACAATTTAACAGCAGAAGATGCTCTACAATATCAGTTACATTATCAGTTACACAGACTCAGGATTTCCCCATCGGGTCTTAGCACAGAAAGGTAGGAGTTTTGCTCTGCCATAGAGAAGACCAGGCACCTCATTACTTTGACGATCCTCAAACACAGCCTTCTCACACGATACCAGGCAAAGCACTGGGATATCAGCACAAATGTCAGGCTTACGGGTATGCAATTAGCACCTTGATTCTCCTTTATCTGACTTTATGGCAACACAATGAAAAACTAGTAATGAGCTAGGTGGGAGACATTGAAGTTTGAAAAAGAAAACTAGCTCTTCTCTCCATTTGCTTCAATTTTTTTCCATTAATGAAATCAGTTGGAGTGTCACTGGAATATTCTGAGGCTCAATTAAGTGTCTACTGTATTTGTTGAGTTTCTCAAATGGCAATTGAAAATAATGTAAAATATTATGCTCCTCAGGCAACGAGCTGAGATGGTTGGTGGCATCAAAATGAGGGAGTTTTCTGGAAGAGCTTTTAGGCTATAAGCTGCTATACGTGTCATCAAGAAAGGATCTAGTTTAGTCAGTATAGCTGAATTCTGTATATGCTTCAGAAGGACAAGGAATAAAATCATTCAGAAATTCTGAAAGAGCTTCCAACTTAATACATGCCACCACTGGTTTTTTGTTTTGTTTTTTTTTTT
>NW_009635167.1:0-1449 GCF_000690535.1 Cariama cristata
GGGCTGGGAACACCAAACCTTTAAATTCTCTCATCTGTGAAATATGGGATATTCTAACCCAAAAGCTGTTTTAATGGTTTAGGAAGGAAATTAGGTGCTGGGGGAAAAAACCCTCCATTTGCAGTGCGTATATGGTGCAGGTGCATCCACGTGGTACATTATAAAAGGAGCTTCACAAGATGGTCAAGATGGGTCACTGCACCCACAGATCCAGGACTTTTGACTGTGGCACTTTCCTATAACCTGCATCATGCTTTAATAGACCATAGTCTTTCATTTATATGAGAAGGGATATTCATCTACTGGCAAGCAGAGGGTCAAATTTATTTCTGTTTTTACTCTGCAAATATTAGTTGAATTAGGAGACAGACAAAGCTTTCTTGAGAAGTCCTGATGCTTTTCCTCACTAACCATGTGATAGGAACTGTTTGCAGACAATATTTACCTTTAAAATTAAATTAATTCCTGCTCTAATCAGCTTTATAATTACCTAAATATTTTTTTTTAAAAAAATTATCTTTTTTAGTAGGCACTGGGTTTATCTTTCATGTAAAACTATATCAGACTTACAAAATCTGGAAATATTTTTTCTCTCTCCTGCCAAGTTATGTTTTGCAGTTCGTGTTCTACGTTCCTGGCACATGTGTGTTTTAAGGCGCTATAGGTCAGTGTGTGTTGCAATTTATTGCTATTATAGAGGATCATAGAAAAACGGTAAGTACCAGCACTTCTTTTTGCTAAAAACTTTACACTTGCATGCTGGAAGATACTGAAACTCTGTAAAATCTAAATGATGAAATGCAGATGTATAGAAGCAGTTATTATCCTTATTTCTGAGGAAAGTGGCTATAGTGTTGAAAGCACAAGAGGAGAAGGACAATTTAATTTAGCAAAGTTGACACACACTTAGTCTTAGGTATGGGTTTAAGTATCACTGTGGACTCTTTTCTCCTTTATTTGTGTGCTGGTTTTGGTTGGGGTAGAGCTAATTTTCTTCATAGTAGCTGGTAAAGGGCT
The DNA here is from genome assembly GCF_000690535.1 of Cariama cristata. NCBI lineage: Eukaryota > Metazoa > Chordata > Aves > Cariamiformes > Cariamidae > Cariama > Cariama cristata. Next base: position 1,018 of record NW_009635167.1, read on the forward strand.
ATGTTTTGGATTTGTGCTGAAAACAGTGTTGACAACACAGATGTTTTAGTTATCGCTGAGCAGGGCTTACATAGATTCAAGACCTTTTCTGCTTCTCACCCCACCCCACCAGGGAGGAGGCTGGGAGTGGACAAGGAGTTGGGAGGGGACATAGCTGAGACAGATGACCCCAACTGACCAAAGGGATATTCCGTACCATATGACGTCATGCTCACCAATAACAGCTGGGGGAAGAAGAAGGAAAGGGAGTACATTCAGAGTGATGGTGTTTGTCTTCCCAAGTAAGTGTGATGGAGACCTGTTTTCCTGGAGATGGCTGAACACCTGCCTCCTGATAGGAAGTAGTGAATTAATGCCTTATTTTGCTCTGCTTGCACATGTGGCTTTTGCTTTACCTATTAAATTGTCTTTATCCTAACACTTGAGTTTTCT
>NW_009635167.1:1480-38030 GCF_000690535.1 Cariama cristata
TCTTCCGATTCTCTCCCTCATCCCACTGAGGGGGAGTAAGCAAGTGGCTGTGTGGTGCTTTGTTGCCGGCTAAGATTAAATCACTGTAATTGGTGAGGCGAGTAATTGTATCTTCCATCCCTCCTTCCCCAAGAACATATAAAGAGTTTGACAGAACTAGAAATCCAAATCTTCCGAAATCTAGGCCAGTTTATTTCACATGTTATTCTTGTGATCTACAGCCTAAATGTATGATGCACAAGAGCAGAAGGAATTGGAGCATGAGGAAGAGAGGAAAGGAAGGAATTTTCTCTCAAAATAGAGATGTTGCTGGAAGCAGAAATGAATCCCACCTGTGATTTCAATATTATTGGGAGAAATCAGTTAAGTTTCCTCAAAGTATTGATTCTGCCACTAGTTGAATGTTCTGTTTGGGAACTGCAGCTTGCTTGTCCACCAAGTAATCTGCTGAATGAGGCATGCAAGGTTCTTCTTCAGGTATTTCCTCTCAGGTGATTTTATGCCCAGAAACATAGCAAGGTATAATGATATATGGTATTGCACTTTTTAATGGTGATGATATATAGAGTACTGCATGTAGTAAAACTTATTAAATTAATTTTGAAATTCAATTCATGAGCAATTCCTCACAAGATTAGAAAAATGAGAAGGTGATATTACATACTTACTCTTACTTACTTAAGAAAGAGACAACATATTCCTAATGTCTCATTGCACAAGTTGGTGATGAATCCAGTGGCTTTTAATGAAGTTCTTCATTCTGGGTGAATTCTAGACCTATGCCAAACTAGTAAGAAGCCTGGTTGAGCTGTATTCAGGACTGTTGTTACAAGTGGCCTTTGAAGGCTATGTAGATATTATGTTTAACCCTGTGCTCAGAGTGAATCTGAGAGGAATTGTAAAAAGTGTTAAAAAATCATTGAGACTCTAATTCTATCCTGTGTTCAGAGATGGGCCTCTTTCTGCAATGATATAGAGGTGAGGAGGCAGGGCTCACTAGTATCCATTTATCCACTGTTCAGAGTAGGACTGTGACAAAGCAACACAGACCAGTTTATTCAGTGAGAAAAACCAACACAATCAATAATCTTAATAATGAAAGAGAAATATCATTCATATCTTATGTAGTAGATGCCATTTACTGCCCAGGGAAGTGGTAGAATCACCGTCTCTGGAGGTATTTAAAAGATGTGCAGATGTGGTGTTTAGGAACACGGTTTAATTGTAGACTTGGCCGTGCTAGGTTTGTGGTTGGACACGATAGTGTTAAAGGTCCTTTCCAACCTGAATGATTCTGTGATTCTATGATTAATTTCTCTTTGTATAGTTCAGATTAAAAACATTTAAAATAATGGAGGAAATTGTTCACAGTGAAAGCAACCCAAACTCTTGCTAGAGCTGTTTGAATTTCTTAATCCAGTTTCCAAAAAATCCATTACATTTCTCCTCACTTATCCAGTAATTTTTTCAATGTCTCTAACATAAATGTTTCTTCTAAACTAAACTTATTAAACCTCCATAAAATTTGATATTTTTTGAAATTTTGATATTGAACATTAATTACCTTTCATTTTTCCTCTTTTCCCTGATCTAGTCATTCTCTTGGATGCTGTATACTGACTAATTTCACAAAATGCTACGATATGTTTTAAGAAAGTAACTAAATTTTACACTTCAGAAAACATTTGGAGTTACCATATTAGGTTGTAGAGCTACTAAATGTAATACTAGCCACTTATCTTGAACTGACTGCAACATCACTATTGCTAGTAAGAAACACCTTAATTTGTTAAGAGTGTCAATGGGATAATTATTATATTTCTATGGCTTGCTCAGTATTGCCGAAATTCACCACAACCTCTTAAACCATAGAAAAGTAGTATTGTATTAGAAGAGAAGAGAAGAGAAGAGAGGAGAGGAGAGGAGAGGAGAGGAGAGGAGAGGAGAGGAGAGGAGAGGAGAGGAGAGGAGAGAATAGTTCAACTGTAAGGGACTTAAAACATTCACCTAGTTCAACTGCCTGACTAATTCAGGGCTGACTAAAAGTTAAAACATGTTATTAAGGTCATTGGCCAAATACCTTGAACACTGACAGGCAGGGGGCATCGACCACCTCTCTAGGAAGCTTCTTCCACTGTGTGACCACCATCTTGGTAAAGAAATACTTCCTAATGTCCAATCTAAACCTTCCCTGATGCAGTTTTGAACCATTCCCACTTGTCCTATCACTGGATACCAGGGACAAGAGACCAGCACCTCCCTCTCCACTTCCTCTCCTCAGGAAGCTGTAGAAAGCAATGATGTCACCCCTCAGGCTCCATTTCTCCAAACTAGACAAACACAAAGTCCTTAGCTGTTTCTCATGCCTTCCAGCCCTTTCATCAGCCCCTCCCCTGGGCACATTCAAGGACCGTCACATCCTTCTAAATTATGTGGCCCAGAACTGCACAAGGCACTCAAGGTGAAGTGAGTACAACAACTGAATACAGTGGGACAATCCCCTGTTTTGACCAACTGGTATCCCATATTTGATGCGTGGCAGGATGGGATTTGCCTTCTGGGCTGCCAGGGCTCACTGGTGACTTGTGCTGAGCCTTCAGTCAACCAGCACCTCCAAATCCCTTTCTGTAGGGCTGATCTCCTCTCCCAATTTATACTTGTGCTCAGCATTACTCTGTCCTAGGTGTAGAATCTGGCATATTGAGTTGTTAAATTTCATCCTATTAATCATAGCCCAATGCTGCAATCTATGTAGATCCCTCTGTGAGGCCTCTTGTCCCTCAAGACAGTCAACAGCACCTCCCAGTTTGGGATCAGCACCAAACTTGCTAATGGTGCATTCAACTCCTGCATTCAGATCATTAATAAAAATATTGAACAGAACTGGCTCTAGAATTGAACTCTGAGGAACATAGCTGGTGACTGGTGACCAGCCCCATGTAACCCCATTCACTACAGCCCTTTGAGCTCTGCCCTTCAGCCAGTTCTTCACCCAGCACACCTTGAACCTGCACGTCCCATAGCTGGACAACTTGTCCAGAAGGATGCTGTGAGGGACAGCATCAAGAACCTTACTAAAATCCAGAAAAACTGCATCCACCACCTTCTCTTCATCCACAAGGTGGGTGACCTTGTTGTAGAAGGATATTAAATTATTTAAACAGGACTTTCACTTTGTGAACCATGTTCACTGTGCCTGATGATTGCAGTGTCCTTTAGATGCCTTTCAATAGTACCAAGTATGATCTTTTCTATAATTTTTCCAGAAACTAACAGGTCTGTAATTTCCTCGGTCTTCCTTCATACCCTTCTTGTAAATTGGAATAATTTTGGCTAACTTCCAGACAACAGGGACCTCCCCAGACTCCCAGGACCTTTGGTAGATGATTGAAGTGGATCCTATCATAACATCCTCTAGCTCCTTCAGTACTCTGGGATGAATCCCATGAGGCCCCATGGACTTATGAATGTTCACCCAATTGTCACGGTCCACTCAGTAATGGACTCGTGATGGTTTGTTATACTCCGGTCTTGAAGTGCAAAAGAGAAAGGTGAGAACGCCAAAGGGGTTATATTTCAATCAATCAGTATAACTTTATTGTGTTGCCCGTAAAGCGGCGTGTGATAGGTAGAAAGAGTGAAGGGGGAAAGAAAAGTTAAAGTAAAAGGAGAGAGGGAGAGAATTATAGCTACGACCATGGGTCCAAGGCATCCCTATGGTCCCAGGTCCGGTGGCGTCCCGTCGGTCCTTCCTATCGTCGTGATCTCCGGTGGGGAAAACTTCCAAACTTTGGTTGTTAAGGAGCATCTTTTATACTGAGCAACACACCTTGCCCCCTTCTCTGTCCCATGGACCACTGCCAACCTCCACCTTCCCTCCGCCTCCCCGAAAAAGACTTTTGCGCATCCTCAAGGAGGAGTGTCTTAGGCGTGGTTTGCCTTGGAGGCGGGGAGGCCTTGGCTAGGGGAGATTATAATGAGGATTACAGTATCTCTGGTGGTTGTTTACTTCCTCCGGTGGTCTTTTCATAGTCTTCATCACTTGTCCTTTTGCTGAATTCTTCCAGTTGGCAGTTTCTTGGGCATGAATAGAAGATAAAGTCTTACATAGATACTTTGTCATCAGAACTTCACAGTGAATCATTCTGTACATATCTATTAGTTCTTACTTTTTATCCTTCACAACTTGCTTCAGCATTCTTTCTCTATCTACAAGGTCTTTTGGTATCTATTTCACTAATTATTTAGAAATCACGAAGTGCATGCTTTTGCAACTCCTTTTCAATCCCCCCTTTTCAGGTGTTGGCGTATTATCTCCAAGTTTCCGCTGACGATGTTGAGACATTACTGTTCTTTTCGGGACGACTTCGGACCGACTCTCCACCCAATACAACTGGTCCCTTACAATTTCAGTGTCCACAAATGTAAAGTCATTGTTCCCACAGTCATGGTCCTCTGACCCAGAGGACCGGATATCTCAAGGTCTCTCAGTATTATGAAACACTGAGGCAAAAACCCCACTGAATGCTTCCATTTTTTCTTCATCTCTATTTGTCAGGTGACCATCTTCAACAAGTATCAGTCCAATGTTTTCTTTAGACTTCCTCTTGTTATAAACTTACTTAAAAAAGGCTTCCTTGTTGTCTAATACAACACTGGCCAGTTTCAACTCTAGTTGAGTTTTGGCCTTTCGTGTCTTCTCCCTGCATATGCGAACCATGGCTCTGTAATCTTCCTGCAAAGCCTGTCCTTGTTTCCAGAGGTTGCCCAGTTTCTTTTTCCTCTTGAGCCCCATGAGGAATTGCCTCTTTAGTCAAGTTGGTCTTCTACCCCTCTTGCTTGACTTTTGACACAATGGGATTGCCTGCTCCTGTGCTTCTAAAAGGTGTTTCTTAAAAACTGACCAGCACTCATGGATGTCTAAGCACTCAAAGGCAGATTCACAGCGGACACAGCTAAGTAGATCCCTGAGTAACTTAACGTTTTCTCTCTTGAAATGCGGGGTAGCAACTCTGCTGACCTTTTTTCTCGTTACACCAAAAATTTTTAACTCAATCTTTTCATGATCACTGTGGCCAAGACAACCACCTACCATTACACCTGCCACAAGTCCTTGTCTATTCAAAAATAACAAGTCTAGGAGGGCATCTTTCCTAACTGGTTTACTGAGTACTTGTGGCAAGAATTTACCTTCCACAAACTTCAAGAATTTCCCAGACTTACTTGTCAGAGCAGTATGGTATTCCCAGCTGATGTCTGGGAAGTTGAAATCTCCCGTAAGGACAAGGGCTACTGATCCAGAGATTTCTCCTAATTGCCTATAGAATAACTCATCTGTGCTATCATCCTGGCTGGGCAATTGGTAGTAGACACCCACATTAGCTTTGTTTTCCGTCCACATAATCCTCACACAGAGACTTTCAACCACATCATTGCTAACTGTAAGGGCTGTACAGTCAAACCTCTCCCTTACATACAGTGCAACTCCTCCACCACACGTACCCTGCCTATCGCTCCTGAACAGCCTGTAACCCTCCATACCAGCACTCCAGTCATGGGATTAAGTCCACTGTCTCACTAATGCTGATGATACACAACTTTGGGAACTGGCCAATTAGTTACCTGGCAGACAACTTGCTGTGTGAATTTTTCAAAAAGAAATGAAATGCATCATCTCTTGCAATAAGGACAACTGCAAGGTTTCCATGTAAGTAGCAGTTGAATGTAAGTTGAATGCAACCAAGGCAGTTCCTCTGAATTAAGGTTCTGCAAAGGTACCTAATCCTTGCTCTACAGACTGTATAGCCTACAGAAGAATTGAATTACTCACTCTGTTAATTGTGAGAATAAATGCCAGTAATTATTTATATTGTAACAGAGGACTGAGATACAAACCCTGTTGGAAGTCAGGGTTTTTTAGAGCTAGTTTTGAATCCAGATGCTGAAGTTTCAGAAATCCCTGTTGATACCTACAGATTGTGACTTGGACCCTACAGCCAGAATCTGTGGTGTTTGTGTGATAATCACAGTATTTTGCAGCATAATGCAAGTTAGAGGAATAGGTGAAACATTTCATTAAAATACTGCTCTGTAAAAGCTTAGAAAGTATGGAACTTAGTTAGGGAATAAAAAAAGTCTAACAAAAAATGTGTTTAATTTCCCTTTTCTTTAAGGGATTAGCCGTGGGACTTATAAACTTATATTCTTACTAAATTCCCAAGTGGTGTAAGCTGCATTGCTCATGTGAACTGGCGTACACGTTATTTGAGCATATCTGAATCACAGATGAGTGCTGGTTTGACAAATTCTGTCTCATATAGTCTGAGTTGTTAGGAGTCGTCTTGGAAAAATCAGGTGGCACAAATGAAGAAAGTCCCTTGTTGTCTAGGAACAATTTTCAGTGATTGTATGAAGCGGGCATATGAACATATTTATACAGTGAGTAGGAATGCTACTCTCCGTTTACTTCTAACCTGGCGATTGCAAACATATCTCCAGTTGATGTGCAGGGGAGTGATATCATGCATGGATTTTGTTGCACATTCTATGATGACCCATCTCAAATCCCATATATCTTTTAACTCTTTACTCGTAAGTAAATTTGCAATGTACTTAAAATGACCTACCCATTACTGTACCTCCTAAGTCACTCCTAAACTATTACCTTTAGCCTGTCTTTGTTATAGAATGACAACTATTTTCTATTTAAAACCTTGCTGCTTCCATGGATGTATCATAAGCGTTCAGACAACTGATGACTCCTTCTTGTGGGAAGTTTTTTAAGGAACTAACATCTGAATTAAACATTTTTTGAGAAGTCCAGCAGCAGCAGTAGTAAAACTATTGCTATAGCTCTTACTTTTCCATGTAACATATAGGAGCTAAAATATCTAAGCATGGGAAAACTGGTCCATTGGTCATTGAATGATCCTGATTCTTCATTGTGACTCTTTCTGATTCCTCAAACTGGAGGGTAAATGATGCATTGCAAGAGAGAATGCATTGTTGGTGCTTTGTGCTACAGCTGAATGTGATGTGTAGTAGACTTTCAGTTCAGAGAACTCAGGTTAAGGGATTTTATTTGATTGCTTGTTTCCAAATACTCCTAAAATAAACTATGACTCTATATACTTGTACCAAATAATGACTGTAGAGTGAAAGCAAAGTTCATTCCAAAATAAATCTTTTGGGATTACTTTTAGATTTAATTCTGTAGATTCCCATGACAGGAATTTTTTTTTTTTTTTTCCCAATTATTTATGAAGCTTTAATTTAATTTTACAATATCATTATGGATAACTCTATCTCATTCATTCTTGTAGGGAATGACAACATTTAGCATAATAAAGAGAGACACATTTCCATTTGATTTTCCAATGAACTGAAAAGGAGAAAAAAATAAGTGCTGCTACGTAAATGAATAGTACATGTTTAAACAAACTCAGTTGCTCCTGGGAAGAATCTACAGCAGATATAGTTGGCATTAGGTTGTTAATTTTGCTGCATACATTATTCTTTTTTTATGTATTCATCTGGAGCTAGATTTTCATAGTTTTTCTTCAGCTATGTAAGATGGTAAATCTGTTACTTTTTTCAATCACAAATACCACAGAAGGAAGAAGTAAGTTGCCCTCCTGATGTGTTCCTCTATGTGTAACAGAAGGAAATAAATGGGGAAAGAATAAGAAGCTCTACTTGCCCTATTCCCAGAGTCCCAGAATATTTGGCTGTGTATACAAATATGAGTAAACTCCAAATAGGATAAAGAATCATCAAATAACACTACTCTGTAGAATATTTCTATTGATAATATTTTTCGATCCACAGATACCCTTTTTGGTTTCGTGCTACACATATCAACAGTCCTTTTATGCAACTATTTTTGCAACACTCTCTGTTTAGGAAAGAAAGTATACTATCTGGAGGCTCCCAACTGATGTGAAGTGCAGCACCTCAGTACAAACCAAGTAATACAGCCTCCTGGCCTGCATTAGTTGGAGTGATGTCAGCAGGTCAAGGGTGGTAATCTTTCCTTCTATTCAGCACTGATAAGACACATCTAGGGTACCATATCCAGCTCTGGTCTGCCCAGTACAAACATATGAACTTACTGGAGAGGAGTCCATGCAAGAGTCATGAAGATGATGAAGGACTAGAGCGTCTCTTCCATGAGGAGAAGTTGAGCAACCTGGGACTGTTCAACCTGAAGAAGAGAAGGCTCAGGAGGTATATTATCAATATGTGTAAATACCTGAAGGGAGAGTGCAAAGAAAATGGAACCCGACTCTTTCCAGTGGCATCCAGTGACAACTGGCACAAAATAAAACACACTATATTCCATCTGAATACAGGAAAAAAAAAAAGTTTTACTGTGAAAATGATCAGACAGTGGGACAGGTTGCCCAGAGAGACTGTGGAGTCTCCATCCTTGGAGAAATTAAAAACCAAACTGGACATAGTCCAGGGCAACTGCTTACAGCTGAGTAGGGGGCGGAACTATGTGATATTCAGAGGAGCGATCCTGTGATCCCACGAATAGAGGTCAGGTGGCTTCACCCAAATATAAAATTGAGAAAGGAGACTTTGCAGTACATTATCTGAGTGTGGAGAGTAGTCAGACTGCTTTCTGATACAGAAAGTCTCAGAGGTATGCTGAAGTTTACCATACAAGAGAGAATAAAAAACAATATAAAGAAGATCTAAAACCTAGCAACACTTCCTGGGATAGAATATCCTCTGTTAAAATCTCTGCACTGCAATGACTGCACCTCTCCAGGTTTTGTTTAGTCTTCAGTTATTTGCAAGATTGAATTATGATAATGGCATGAGGAACATCTAAAAGAGAAAACAAAGCATAGCAAACAAAACCCAGGAAGGACAGCCATTAAGAAATAACTCATTTTTTTCCTAAGTATGGTCTGTGATAGTTAAACTTCCAAATAATGTATTTCAAATACTCCAGGACAGTGAATCTACTGCAAATAGATTGAGAATGTCTTTGTAAATGCCTGAATGTATGAAATTGAATTATTCCTGAAAAGTACAATGAAATTGGATGTTTACAAGTCACTCAACATCTTGATTTTTGTGACTTCCTTCAGAGAAAGGAAATTTTATGCACACAAGGGATTCTTTTTCAAGTTTTTGAGGAGGGAAATATTGCACATTTAACTAATTATGCAGTTAATTTATTAAGTTTAGAAAACTATTTCTTTCACATTGTTTTCACATTTAACCTGAGTAACCGTAATAGGGTCCTAAGTCACCTAGAAAACTTTCTGAGTTTTGTCTTTTCTCTCTCTGAACAATGCACTCATTGGTTCCTAAAATACCCCTTTTCTCGCTTGCAGATCTTGGGTTAAATACTTTCCTTGCTCTGGTTCAGTACAACTGGCAGCATTGGAATGATACACCGGTCAAGTCAGCAGAATGGGAAGATATGAGAGACCTAGGCCAAAATTTGTTATTCAGTCTGTGCATTGCTTTCCCATGTGTAAAGTGAACATAATTCTCACTTTTCTCAAAATTTCTATGGCATTTTTAAATTGCACATCATAATGACCAAGACTGTTTCTTCATGTGGTTTGGAATAGTTCTCCACAAAATATGCCCTTGATGCACGTTCAGAATTGACATCCAAGATGTTTGTTACATACCATTTGGAATTTGATTAGCACACCTTCTTTTTTTTCTTATAGTTGCAAAGTGGTAAAATCAGATCAAAAGGTCAAAAGCATATGATGTTCTTGGTGAAAATTTTTTAAGGTATTCAGTGGACTAAAGATGTAGACTAGCGCTTCTGAAGGCACTTTTAGATGCCTAAATTATGATTTTCCCACATTAGTTATAAGAATTAATTTTATTTAAATCTAGACTGCTGCTCAGACCCTATTTTCACAAGTGACAATGGGAAGTACAAACTAATTGCTGTGTTAAAGGTATAAGTTATTATCATCAGCAAATACCCATGAAAGAGTATCAAGCTAAGAAATTCAGGCCTTGGAAGTCTGTAAAAAGGGGGATATTGCTAGGTCAGAGCTAAGAAGCACTTGTTACCCCAAGGCTGTGATAAAATGCTGAACCTCTGCCAATATTTTTTTTGTAAATGGCAAATATCAACAAACAATATATTTGCATTGTGTAGTTTCACACCTTTTAGATAGAGCTTTTGGTGACCCTTCTGAGGCTGTTGATTTCAGGCCTCCTCCAGGAGCCATACATATCATGAATGATTTGGTGGGCCTTTAGTTACAGAAGGTAGAAAAAAGAATTGATCCTACAGTGGTGTAGAAACCACAGAATCACAAAGTCACATAATGGTTGGGGTTAGAAGGGACCTCTGGAGTTCATCTAGTCCAACCTCCCTGTCAAAGCAGGTTCATCTACAGCAGGTTGCACAGGACCACATACAGGTGGGTTTTGAATATCTCCAGAGAAGGACACTCCACAACCTCTCTGGGCAGCATATTCCAGTGCTCTACCACCCTCAGTGTATAGAAGCTCTTCCCCACATTCAGATGGAACTTCCTGAGTTTCAGTTTCTGTCCATTGCCCCTTAACCTTCTTCCGGGCACTACTGAAAACAGTCTAGCCCCGTCCTCTTGATGTCCACCCTTGAGGTATTTATAAGCATTGATGAGATCGCCTCTCAGTCTTCTCTTCACCAGGCTGAACAGACCCAGTTCCCTCAACATTTCCTCATAAGAGAGGTACTCCAGTCCCCTCATCATCTTTGTTGCCCTCCACTGGACTCTCTCCAGTAGTTCCTTGTCTTTCTTGAACTGGAGAGCCCAGAACTGGACACAGTACTCCAGATGTGACCTCACCAGGGCAGAGCAGAGGCGGAGGAGAACCTCCCTCGACCTACTGGCCATACTCTTCCTAATGCATCCCAAGATACCTTTGACCTTCTTGGTCTTAAGGGCACATTCCTGGCTTATGGTCAACTTGTTATCCACCAGGACACCCTGGTCCTTCTCTGATGAGCTGCATTTCACCAGGTCAACCTCCAGCCTGTATTGATGCAGGGGGTTATTCCTCCCCAGGTGCAGGACCCTACATTTACCTTTGTTGAACTTCATTCAATTCCTCTCTGCCCAACTCTCTAGCCTATCCAGGTCTTCCTGAATGGCAGCACAGCCTTCTGGTGTATCAGCCACTCTTCCCAGTTTTAAATCATCAGCAAACTTGCTAAAGGTGCACTCCACCCCTTCATCCAGGTCATTGATGAATGAGTTGAACAAGACCAGACCCGGAACTGACCCCTGGGGAATACCACTAGCCACAGGCCTCCAAGTAGACTCTACACTGCTCATCACAACCCTCTGAGTTCTACCATTCAGCCAGTTCTTAGTCCACCTCACTGTCCACTCATCTAACCCACACTTCCTGACCTTACCTATGAGGATGTTATGGGAGACAGTGTCAAAAGCCTTGCTGAAGTCAAGGAAGACACCCACTTGCTCTCCCCTCATCTACCCAGCCACTCATGCCATCATAGAAGGCTATCAGATTGGTCCAACATGGTTTCCCCTTGGTGAATCTATGTTGACTACTCCTGACAGTCTTCTTTTCCTCCACATGCTTAGCAATGACTACTTAGGAAGTAAGAGGGGAAAATAATCCTTCTTAAATGGACGTAGTTGCCTCATCCCAAGCATACCATGCATAACAAGAATAACCTAACTGTTTCTGAGTGATAATAAGAAGTTATTCCCAGCTACTGCAGGCAGCTATAGTCTTGTAATGCATCTCCACACGTAGCAGTGTGTGCTTTTAAGCAGGGGTTAACAAGAGTTGTGTGAAGAGGTACCTAATGTTAGCAATTGCAAAGGTAGAAGGACTAACGAAGTGACAGAAAGAGTCTTCTGCATTTCATTTGATGTGGTAATTGTTCCCTTAAAACTGGTGAAGCAGTTTGTGTTTTTGCAAACACATTGTTACACCACCATACCTCAGTACTCTCCAGGAATGCAGAATTTCCAAGAAGGAACTTGGGGAAATGTAGGAGTAATAGTATTTTATAGAAACACCCAAATTTCTTGCATTTTTTTTGGTTTTGCTCCAGGGTTTTCAGTAGTTTATGGTGAAAATGCAGGAACTGATTTTCATTTACGTTTCATTAATATAACTAGAATAGACAGTCTAGTTTAAATTACTGTGATTACAGTGCTAAGTTTAGTATCTTTTTAAATGTCATTAGGAGAGTGAGAGTGTAGATACACTCAGTGAATAACTGCTAATGTGTGCAGTCTCTAAGTCACAGGTGATTATTCAGGACTGAGGTCATTACCTCTTCAAGGTGAGGATAAAATCATCTAAAGGAGGGAACTAGAATATCACATTCTTTGAAGGCTGAGTGCTGTGTCCCTTGCACATCCAATTGGGAGGATATCAGGTAATTTAACTAGGTACATCCACTGAAGCTAAAAAGATAACACATCTAGCAGATTCAGTCTCAAAAAAATACTTCCATCTACACAGACTGATTAAGGTCTGATGGTATTTCTACAGGGTATGATTAACTCTAGTGTATTTCTCTTAAGGAAATGTTATACTATATTTTCTATCATATTCTTTCTGGTTATACAGTGAAATGTATCTCAGGGACCTTCAGATTTCTGGTAGACTCATTTCTTCCACAGCTAGAGATCAAAATTTATTAAGAACTCAGTAGAGTGAAATGCTATGTATTACAGAAATATATGTACACTTGGGAGAAATAGAATACAGAATCAGAAGAAAAGGTTTGGAACCACTCTAAAGCTTTAGATAACCGTGAAAGGGTGTTTAGCTTAAAGTTACCCCTATCTGTGATTCTTATCCCATAGGAGTCATGTGACATTGACACAAGGTTCTGCAAATGACATGAAATCAGTTTTGGCATTTAAACTTGCTGTGCAGGAGGATGTTTGCATCCTAAAGACTCCAAAGGAAAAACAGGAATGAGGAAACAAGTGGCTTTGATTTTTGAGTGCAAGACTGCTTATTTTCTGAACAGCTGAATAGCATATTACAGTTCTCAGGTGTTGTACTATAGCATACACGAACCTACATCTTTTGATCCTCTGGAAAACATGTACTCACATTTGCCTAAGTGCAAAAAAAAATCTTGAAGCTGCTTGGAAAAGCTGGAAACGAATCAACTATTTTTAACCTTTATTAGTTTTCATCTGTACTGAAAACCTGAATCTTACATATTGGCCTTCTTGCAGCCTATTGTTCCATTCAGTCAACAAATTAATTTCTACCTGGTGTAGCAACATTTTTTTAAACTAACTTCAATTAATTTGGATAGAAATAGGCTACATCATTCACTAACACAGGTAAGAGTGGTGCTGTCAGAGGCAGTGCAATAGGGTTGATTAGTCTGTTATGAGCAGTTTGCCCATAGCTATCCTCTGTGCCACACAGCCCTGGCCGAGTTGAATCAGAGATCTGCTGACTTTATCCAAAGACCACCCAGAAAACAGCAGTAACACAAACTTCTTCATCAATGCAAAGACTGTCCTTGGAGCAGAAGTTTAGTTCATTTCTCATCCATCTTCACAGTTCCTCTGCCAGATCTACAGCTGGTATTAATCAGCATAGCTGTACTGACTTCAAAATAAAGTTTGGGTGATTTATGTCAGCTAAAGCAGCAGACATTGTGAAACTACTTTTTGTGCATCACATATTTGTGTAGGAGCTGGCTGGGCACCAGCAATTCAGTTTTTGTTCTCAGATGATAACAACTTCTAATGATACTGACTTGACCTTCAACTGAAATTCAGAGATTAAAAATGTAAATAACAAACAGGTTCTCCTACTAAGTTTCCTGAGTTTTAGTATGCTTTTACTCAATCAAAAGTATTTTTCAACAAGTCAAAATGAATCATATTTCATAGAGTTCTAGCTTGAAATTTTCCACAAGTTGAGGTACCCTGGGAAAAAAGCTGGAGTCGCAGTCTAGCTAGCCTCCAAAGTGACTTGCATGCCTCCTCTGTGTCTGTACTACCAAAATAAGTATGACATCCAGTCAACACCTTAGTATCCAAAGGATGGGGTTTGGATGTCACTCTCCTGTGTTAATGTGGATAGTTTTACTCTTTCTGGAATGCCAACATGCTTCTTTAGAAATCCAGAAGTTTATTTAAGGATTTAGATGCTTTTAACCACATAATTACTAGCAATAACAATCTCTCAAATTCTTTGCTTTCAAGGACTACTTGCACATACCAGTCTTTCTTCTTCTGTTACCTGTCAAATAAAGTAGACTGCATTTCACACACTGTTCAAAAACAACAGTGAGCCTCTGTGATAACAGTGGTGTATCCAAACAGTGCAATTCCTGAAAGGCTGTTCGTCAGGAATCAGCTTGGTGTAAAGGCATCTCTGGGAAGAAAGCAAAGGCTGGTAATAAGAAGTCAGATTAAACATTTCAATATGTTGATGTATATTTCCAATAGTTGGGTACTTGGAATGGTGTGTTTAAGAGTTTAGGTATTGTCTTCGCATCCAGCTTTAATGAATTCTTTTTTTTAAACTTACTGTAAACCATGACTCACGCAAAAATAGCAGACAAAATATGGAAATGGCTTTGTTCTATTTTGTTTTTTTCTCACCTTTCCTCACCAAGTTTTCTTTTCCATTTTGTCTCTGCATACAAATATAATGGAGTAATTAATCATATGATATTTTGTGGTTGAGAGCTTTAGCCTCTTGAATACATTTATATGATTAGCCAGAGCTTCTTATGCCATAAGCTTTTGGTTTGCTATATCTTGCCCAGTAATTCTTAGTGCCATCGACTCTTCACCTCAGACAGCATTATACGGTCACTCAAGAACAATTATCTATTTGGGAAATCAATAAACTGAAACTCTATTAATAACGTGTTATAAGGGATATACCAAAATAACTGTCACATTGTCTTGTGTAAGAGCTGTCTTAACATAGAAGAAATTGACAGAAACCCATTAAAATTAAATTATTCTTACACCATCATTCTGCTTTTTTGATAGTGGGGTGTCAGCGCCTCAATATTTCCTTGTGTTAACAGATTGGGAGGGGGAAGTAAAGTTAACCATCACCAGCAAGAGACTTTCAAAGCTTGAGTTTTGGTGGACATAAAATGAAAACAATAAATCAACTTATCTGTTGCCCCAGGGTAGCTGTTACAGACTAGTGATTCAAACACACTGATCTGAGAGGTACGTGGAAGTTTGCCTGCTTAGTCGCAGTAAGGGACTTTTGAAAAAATTCATATCAGAATAAAATTGAATATTACTGACAGAAATCACAGCAGTTTAATCCCTATCCCTGGATGTTGTATATTTGCTCACAAAATATGGTGACATAGGATCATATTGCATCTTGGGTATGAGAAGTGGTCTTCATCTAACCTTACTGGCTATATATCCTGATTTGAAAAAACAGCTCCTCACAATGTGTATCTCCATCATCCATTTAATGTGATGATACAACTGAAGTGTTACGATTTCCTCTTCTGCTCTGAATATTACATGACTCTCACAGTGGCCAGCCGTAGTCAAGGGTGTGGGATTTTTGAACATTTCACTTAACAAATGATTCAGGGTTCCCTTTAAAGTAAGTGGTATTGTTAAAGAGGAATGGAAGGAAACTAATTGTAACATTTCCAAGCATCCTTTGGGCTATATTTCACAGCAGATGGCTGTAGCTTTTCAGATATGCATTGCTCTTTTTCCAGTTTTTGCATTGATTTTCAAGACTGAGTGATGTCCTATAATCCTTATGGAAGAAATCCTGTCAGTCAGTAGGATCTGTTTATTTATCTTATTCTCAGCCAGGGCACGAACAGGAAAAAAAATATTATTATTCATGTCCTTAGGTAACAGAAGCTTGTGTATTACTGTATAAAGCTGAATATATGCTCTCCATTCCTTTGGAAGAGAGAGAGCTCCTTAGTCCCTTCTGAGAGAGAAAGAGATATAACATGTATAAGATAACAACATCTATCACCTACAAGTGGAGATCCATACAGGTGGAAGTAGATGTGTCTGCAGATCCCTCCCACAGGACTTCACAATGTGAAGAGAGAAGACAAAGCTGGCTCCAGTTTGTGTGTGGAAGTCTCAAGTAACTACGAGTCTCATAACTTGAGCCACAGTGTTGTCCTGTCCCCACATTTACTAAAATTACACATGGAGTTTTCAAGGACTCAGAACAATTTCTAGGCAATTTGTTTGAAGATCTGAGAGAACCTGAGGTTTCAGACACTGTTAGGGATTTGAGGGCTCCAATAGGTTTTGAATGAAGTGCAGAAAATAATTTGGTTTTACTGGTAGAATTTTGTGCAGAATTAAATGTTTTTAAACTTCTGCAAGTAACTCAAATTATAGTTTCAGCTGTTACTTGCTATGAAATGCAAGAGATGCTGAAACTCCAGACTGACTGAGACACAAAAAAATTGAAACAAGGAAGAAAATTACACACCAGTGTGTATGTGTAGAAAACATGAATATTTACATAATAGTTAGCAATCATAGATGCTAGTGAAATAACGACTGCAACAGTGGAAATGTAACTGAAATTCAGAAGAAGGGTTTTGATAGATCATTAAGTGAAATGTGGACTTTCAGGGAGTTTATCCCTCAAAGTTCTTACCCTGCTGCCAACTAGCTGTTACCTTCTGTCTCTCTGTTGTGGTTTAGATGAGCAACACTTTTCCATTGGAGTGCTATGGCTTTTCTCCAGTTTCTGAAGTTGACATGTTAGACATGGTCTATTGACTTGGAAGTTAGGCATGCATATTTTTCAGCCCCTGAAGTAGAGAAAAACCTGTAATATCGCACAAAGGCAGAACAAATTTTCCTTGTGCTGAAATGGGAAGTGGGAGTGGGAATGAGGAAGTTAATGATATGCAAACTTATTTTTGCATTCATATCTATCCTCCTCTGACTTACACATTTATGTGCTTTGCCTCAACAGCAATAAATAATTCATGCTGAGATACCACAAAAGAGCTGATGTTAACCTTGGTTGGTTACCTGTTTGTAGTTTATAAATCCTAATGTAAACAAAACATTTAATTTATGTATTTGACATGAATTTTGGGACCATAGGACTTTTTTCAGAAGTAAGTTAATATTTAGTTGATATTTGTGACTTGACGTAAGTTTTATGTACCTTTATCAGTTTGCGGACTTTTGGCCATCTCTGGACAGAATGTCTACAGGTTTGTTTTCTGTGCCTCTGAATATTTGAAGAAGCACTGTTATTCGTTACAGGCAATAGCAAGCTCACAAATATCATGTTGTGTTTTTCCTGCAGCCCACAATATCTATGAGACATGAGAATAAACGCTTTTTTTCCTCTCTTTTTTGTCTTTTTTTTTTTTTTTTTTTTTTAATTGCAGCATCTCATTACTACTATTGGTACAAAAAGACTTAATGGCATGACTGATATGGCAGATTTAAACGTATGAGTTATTTTTTTCACCACTGGTTAACACTGAATAACGAAAAATTGTAGAAGCCTGACTAGTTCAGAACCCGCTCAAGGTTATTATTTACATTGACTTTTCATAATTACATTTTTTCTCTTTTTTTTACAAAGTAGAAAGTATAGAGGCAGGAAAGAAGTTCTGTTTCTGGCAATGAGAATTTAGCCACAGCACAGCCAAACACCTTTGGGTATAGCTAGGAAAGGTAGAAGAAGAGCTGATCTGACAGATTCTAGGTGCAAGAAAGATGTAGCCTCAGAATTACAAACTTAAAGAATATGTGAGGAATTATGTCAGGGGCTATATAACAGTATGTTCCATCAGGAAATAGATTTTGTTCTAATGTGGAGAGGCATATCTTTGTACAGGAACTGCTTTAGATATGAATGGGACTGCTCAAAGTAAAATGTTGCTTAGTTGAAGTAAAAGAGTGCATTTTGCTACACACAATCTGAAACCTTGAGAAAATCTGCTTTTGTTTCTTCCCATATTACTTCTGATAGTTTAAAAATGTAGACTTATTATAAGACTTCTGCTCTTTAGAGTTTTACTACAGAGAATAAAGCAGGGATCTACACATTGCTTAGGAATATTAACCCTGCTCTGTTCCCAGGAGAGAGGTGACATTTAGGTAGCAGTCTCTAAAGGAAATACCGGTTTGTGCAGAGGTAGAAAGCAAAGATGCTTGAAAATAGAGCAAAGTAAAAAGAAAGTATATTAGCATCCTCACAGAAGAACACAGGGAAAAAAAAAAAAGAACACGATGAATGAGAGGCAAGCTGTGGCTGGACAGCAATGGGTAGGAGGGCAAGTAAGCTGAATTTAGGAGGGCATGAATATGAATTTAGAAGGGTGCGAGCACGTGTGTATGTGTTTATGTGTGAACACGCCTGTGATGACATTAATGGTTTGTTTGTTTGTCTGAAACCTTAATTAACTGCCACAATTTGAGAGAAAGAAAACAAAGTAAAAATTGTCCTTTAATCTAGTTGATATTCTGTTTGTGCAGTTTGTCATTGTGTCTTCAACATGAAACTGAAATTTTGCAGTGTGTCACAGTTTGTAGGGGAAGGTAGTAAGTTTTGTCAACCTACCTGATGGAGCTGGAAAATAAACAAGCCTTCAGGCACACTAGTCTGTTAAGTCTTCCTTCACTGGTACGTCTACAACATCCTATTTTGTTTAATTCTAGAAAACCAGTAAATGTGATTTACCAACTGTTATTTAAAAGAAAATATCTACAACGTTTGTATTTGCATTTGAAACAAGCTACTGAGAGTCAGTATGCAGTTTGTTACTTAAAATTAATTAAACAAAGGTATTAAAAGAGAGGTATTTGAAATAAATATCTCATATAAAACTGCTACACAATGTGTGGTAACTCTAGAAGATGATAGCCTGTGCAGCTCTGTGTGATATACTGTCTACATTTCTTCTCCTAATATCATTAATATAAACATTGTAAGTTCTGTTAAAATACTTTTTTCTTCTTCATTAGGAAGAAGGCAGAAAAGTTGGGATAGATGTATATGTATCTTTGGATGATAATGACTGTCAAGGCTTTCACCCTAGATGATACAAAACAGTTTTATGATACTTGCTGAAGACCCTATGTCAAAAGTGTCTGTACAGGCCCAGATCATGCAATAAGGGTGTTTTTGTTCTTTGCCTCTGTGGTGCTGACTGAATAGGAGAAAAACCTTAGTAGAATCCCCCATGCACACAAGCTCCCACTTACACAATCAAGCTTGTCAGCAGTAGTACAATTTTGGTCTTATACAACAAAATTTTTGCTGTGGACCTCACATATTATTTAAAACATCTGAAGGATTGTTGAACTTACTGAACAGATGAAAAAAACAGTATACTTGGATAGTGATTTGTCCAAAATCAGTATAAGCACGTGAAAAATCAGATACCAACTGGTTTGATTTATTCAAAGTGACTTAATTAAAGGAGCAGATGAGCTATCTGAGAACTAAAGAGTGATTCGGGATAATTCTGTTGAAACCTGATAGATTCTTTTATCCTGCAAATTGATGGATTTTTATCAAAGTCCAATCAGCTTCTAGTTTTTAGAGTAACATCTTACACAGATGTAAATTGGTGCAGTTCCAATGACACTGATAGGGCTAAGCTGATTCGGTATTTGCTTGGCATCTGGGACAACGAAGGCTGTTATGGAAGTAAACTATGTTTCAGAGCCTGAAAATTGGCAGGAAGTAACCTTTACACGTAGTACACTTAAGAAAGCAATGAGAACCTCAGTGTGTACACACAGTAAAATGGAAACCTGGAAGCCAAATCAAACCTTCAAAAATTATGAAAATTCTGAATTAAGTCTGTCTGAAGAACTTTATTGTGGCTTCCTTGGCATATGCATGTGATGCAAACTAAAGCATTGTGTTATCCCCACCCACTTGTGCACTGCTTCAGAACAAATGGCAGTAAAAATCCTGAGTTGCTATGCTGCGTTTTGTTCTTTTCCTCATTAGTCAGTGTGTGGTCCAAGTCTTGTTTTCCACACATTGTTCAGATGCTCCCCTGACAATAGATTTATTTGTCCCCTCCTTGAACCTGAGTGCTTCAGTGATGAGCGGTCCATTTATCTTCACAGTGCGCTTGGGAGATGAGATGGTATTACAGCCATTTCAGGATCACCGTCTGAGACCACAGATTTTTTTTTTTTTTTTTTTCCTCTTTTCACAGTGCTTTCACATTGTTTAGCATCTTTACCTCTATTTATCTTCAGTTCAAAGGTTAGTGATTGGCTCGACCTCAAAATGGGACTCTGATAATTCATACTGTGCATTAGAAAACTACGAAGACAGATGCAATGGTTGCTGTGAACCATTGGTTGAAATAACTTGGACAGTGTTGCTGACGAAACCTGGAGTGGAGGGAGAGGGAGAACCAGTTCTATGCAGCAGCATCCTGCTGTCTTCACTGTGAAAGAGATTGTGTTCCCCTTCACTGGCTGGTAACCATGGTGCTGCTTTCCAAAAGAAAAATTGTCCTGTAAAAGTTTAACTGTATCCAGATGAGAGGTTATTATTTTATACGAGAGAGATCAAATGCCTCTTGTGGGTGTCACTGACAGTTTTGTTACAGGAAGCATTTAAAATGGGTATTGGACAAAACCCAGCACTTATTCACACCCTGGGTTTGTTTTTGGCTACTTCTCCTGTGATGAGAAGTAGCTGTATTGGAATCCTTTTGAAACAACATGTGGGATGAATTGGCCAAGGATGTGATATACATCATTCTGCTGGGTCCTCGGAAGCAGTGTGAGATTCCTTCTTTGTATATACGCATGGAGGCTGTCATGGGAGTGCTTACGAAGGGATGTGACCAAACTAGCACTGGTCCATAATTTCAAGTTCTGGGCTCAAGGTCAGGCAGGACTTTCTTTCTGAAAGTTACCTTTAACATTTGACTGAGAGCTCCCACTGTTGTTGGGTCACATTCTGCTCCCAGGCACAGACAGACATGTCTTTTGCAATTAAATCAACAGGGTTGCATCAGGAAAAGTGGGGGGAGAAAATATGTAGTCCAATGCTTATAAACTCCTTGTTATCTTACAACAGAGGTTTTTCAACAAGCAAACATAAAGGGAGAAGGAGTGAGAACTATTGTAGCAGATAAGATTACTCTAATTAAATTTAATTAATATACTCTTGCACTGCAGTATTTAAAATTCAAACTAATTTAATAAATACATTAATCATGCTAGTTAAATGGAAATGAACAGGTAATTCAGCATGCCCTTCAGTTTCAAGAAAAGTATTAAATCTTTTACCAAATTATATACCTAGGATAGAGGAGACTGGGGAAAAATATGACATTTGTCTACATTTCTGTCCTCTCACAAATCCTCATGGTTAATAACTGCTTTTCTAGAGCAGTGTTACTCAACCTTATATTACTGAAGGACCACTTCACCTTTAAAAAACAACCCATAGATCTTCCCAGTATTGTTTGGTAGCTAAAAGGGAAAGTAATTAATAGATTATTTAGCATTTATGTATTTAAAAATTCTGTTTTGTACAAAAAATGTAATATGCTCTTATGATTCATAATGATGTAGTTAAGCCTCCTGATGACAAAAAAAAATAAAGTGATCATATATCTGTCTTCAGAAAATGTTCTATATTGTCAGCTTTCCATATGTGTGTATTTTTTCTTCTTTTTAATTTTCTTCCCTGTCCATTAATGAGCTTTTTAGGAGGGGAATTAATTGATTCATGAGGCCCTTTGGATGACCACCAAAGGACTGATCAGTGTTGTTTTAGAGAGCTGATGTCTCATCATTAAAGTTTTATGTGGGTGTGAATTGCAATACTGAATTTGGGTGGATTGTTGATGTAATAGTCCACTGGAAAGAATGTGTGCTAATGTGTGTTAATCCTGCATTCAAAACCCCAGACTAGATACTTAGGTCTAGTTCTTCAGTCAATGAAAGTGACTAAATCCTATTGTTTTAATGGTATTTATGAAGTAGATTAGATCCATCAGATAATATCTTCTGTTGAAAGCTGGCAACTATGCCCATTCTATGTGCAATGTGTGTTCTGTTTTGCATCCTTCAATTGTGGACTTTGAACTATCCAAAACAGTGGACATTTTGGCTGACTCTGTGCTTGTGCACTTAAGTTTTCTTCCAAGGAAAGCAGGGTACATGCACAAGGGTCTCATCCAGCTGTGCAACCAACATGTGGACATGGTATTTATACTGGAAATAGATTTCTAAGGCACACCAAACCTGTACTGTAGTGTGGATCCACCAACTGGAGCCTTGATCACTAAATTAATGATTTTGGAAATAGCACCTCTGACAT
This sequence comes from Cariama cristata, assembly GCF_000690535.1. Classification (NCBI taxonomy): domain Eukaryota; kingdom Metazoa; phylum Chordata; class Aves; order Cariamiformes; family Cariamidae; genus Cariama; species Cariama cristata. The sequence goes on from NW_009635167.1 coordinate 23,783, forward strand.
ATGAAATTTGAATTACTTAACCCATACTACATTTCAGGGACTCATAGTCTGGGGAGTATGTTTATGTCTCCTGAAAAGTGAGTGCACGCGTCATCATGCAATCTTAATACAGAGACTAATAGAATCTTAATACAGAGAGAGGAACAAGTGGGACACAGGATTTGTACTTCTCTTCATTAACTCATGCCTGAGAATGAAATGGATAATAGGAAATCTTGCTTCTATACTTTAAAAAAACAGTCTTCTGGCTTCCAGAATAGCTGATAACTTAAGTTGAGCTAAGCAATTGCAAAGTTATGGAGCCCTTTAAAGAATCAAAACATCTTCTCTTCTCAAATGTCCTCTCTAGATCATTGCCAGGTGTTGTCAGTACACTGTGGAAGTGCCTGCAGTTAAGACCCACTAGACAGAAGTATCTGACAGTGGTGTGACATGCCAGAGGACAACTTCTTGTAGTGGAAAGCCAACAGCAGAGCTCTGCGAGATGAGGACTTTCATAGCACTCTCAAGTTCAGGGATCAGAGCCAGGAAAGGGGGCCAAGAGCATTCTGCTCGTTTTTAATGTGTGTACGGAATCTATAAAGATCTGGGTTTCTGTTCCCTGTAGGATCAGAATTCCCACAGAGAACACAAATGTGGTGGGTGAATGAATAATACGAAAATGTGAAAAACAGGAAAAAAGTTTCTATGTACAAGAAACAATTACTTGACATTGGTTTTATATAAACATACGCTTGCACATATACATATACATATTATGGACATATGGATTATGTCTCAAATATCACATTTTCCTTGAACTTTGTCCTGACTTCAAAGTTATTTTTCAATATATATTTACCATTTTACTTTAAAGAGTGGATCAGGATAAATATTTTTAAAGCATATTTTAAGATTAAAGAGATCCCACATACCATTCTTTACAAATGTATGACAATTTTTCTTTCCTCTACTGTCTGTGTTTTGACAGTACCCATTAGAAATGCCATGCATTTAGATTTAGCCTCCTAGATTATCTGGCTGTGCTGAGGACTTTAGCATCAATTTTGTGAAGCTGGATGAATAACATTTGACTTTCTCTGTGATTGCAAGTTGTCCTAATACTTTGTAAAATCAGGCTAACTACATTATAAAGACCACTTAAGTGACTTTATTTCACTGCAGTAGCAAGACTCCTGTTTTCCAATGAAGTTTTCATTCTTAGGCTCCCCAGTAACCAACAAATTAGTATTTCTTAATTGCCTTCTCTAAGTATATGTTTCCCCTAGTGTTCTCTCTCTTCTTGATGTAGTCTAAATTTATAATACAACATATAAAATCCAAGAGTAAGGGTGTTCAAATATGTCTATAATGATTCCATTATGACAAGCAACTTTACTGTTACACCTGTGTCCTCATCCTGCATTGAGAAGGATACCAAGTTACCACAGGTCACTTTGAGACTAAGAGGTAATGTTTGGATAAGAGGTATTTCAGGGGTAATGATCTTGTTCTGCAGCATCAGCTTAACCTTGGACCTACAATAAATTCAGGTTGACTTACCTTATTTCTTTCAATGTTTGACAAGGTCTACATCATGAAAATGAACATCTTGACAGTGACAGGAAGTGCAAAGCCTAGGACACACCCTGCTATATGGCAATGAGTTTCAAAACAATTCAGTAATTCTGGAAACCAGCAGTATTGCCACTACTGTTGGAAACTGCAAATCAACCTGGTTTTGGAGGGAAAAAAGTCTGTGATTATGAGCTCTGTCAGTGTCCTAGCACTCCTTTTGTGTAGTCTCAATGCTCAACTGGGACCGAGAGCTCTGAGCAGGATGCAAGCTTGATGGAAACAACACCATTACATAGATAATACTTATGTGGGAACCTGTGCCCATATCAGACTACATACAAACATTTCCAAAAATTGTCTACCATCTGATAGGCTGTCCACATGACTAATTGAGGTTGGGATCAATATCTGTATTTATTGATAGATCTATTGATAGTGAGTTTCATCTGTTTTTTGTGTACATAGCTATTTTTTTCCCATTTATTTTTTGTGAAACATATATTTATTTGAAATGTCCCCCTTCAAAATTGGAAGTCAATAGTTGTGGGAGAGCTTTTTTGTACTGTAATGAATACATCTTCTTGAACAGTGAAATATTCCCCATGTGTATTGAGTTTGCATGGCAAGGTTTTGGTAGTGGGGGGGAGCTACAGGGATGGCTTCTGTGAGAAGCCATTAGAAGTTCCTCCATGTCTGACAGAGCCAACGCCAGCCAACTCCAAGACAGACCTGCAGTTGGCCAAGGTCAAGCCCATCAGCGGCAGTGGTAGCACCTCTGGGTTAACATATTTAAGAAGGGGGGAAAAAAGACCTGCACAACTGCAGTGGGAGAGAAGAGTGAGAGGACTAGGCCTGCAGAACCCCAGGTCAATCAGTGCAACAGGAGGAGGAGGTGCTGCAGGCCCGGAGCGGAGATTCCCTGCCTGCCCTTGGTGCAGTCCATGGTGAGGCCGGCTGTCCCCCAGCAGCTCATGGAGGCCCACACTGGAGCAGATCCACACCTGCAGCCCAGGGAGGACCCCACGCCAGAGCAGGGGGATGCCCGAAGGAGATTGGGACCCCGTGGGAAGCCTGCACTGGAGCAGGCTCGTGGCAGGGGGTGGGGCCCCGTGGAGAGAGGAGTCCAGGCTGGAGAAGGTTTGCTGGCCGGGCTTGTGACCCTGTGGGGGACCCAGGTTGGAGTAGTCTGTGCCTGAAGGGCTGCACCCCGCGGAAGGGACCCACGCTGGAACCACTCATGAATAACTGCAGCTCATGGGAAGGACTCACGCTGGAGAAGTCCACGGAGGACTGTCTGTCGTGGGAGGGATCCCAGGTTGGAGCAGGGGCACAGGATGAGGAGACCTCCCATGAGGACAAAGGAGCGGCAGAGACAACGGGTGATGGAGTGACCCCAACCCTCATTCCCCATCCTCCTGTGCCACTGGAAGGAAGGAGGTAGAGAAATGGGGAGCAAATTTGAACCCAAGAAGAAGGGAGGGGTATCGGCAAGGCTTTTTAAAAGATTTTTTTTAATTTGTCATTATCCTGCTTTGATTTGTTTGGTAATAAATTGAACTAATTTTCCCCAAGTCAAGTCTGTTTTGCCTGTGACAGTAATTGGTGAGTGATCTCTGCCTGTCCTTGTCTCAATCCATAAGCCTTTCGTTATATTTTCTCTCCCCAGTCCAGTTAGGGAGGGCAGTGACAGAGCGGCTTCAGTGGGCACCTGGAGTCCAGGCAGGGTCAACCCCACACACAGTGAAACAGATTATTGAGATCTTTGTTTAGGAATGTTCTTTTTATAAATTATACATTCAAATAGCACAGATCTATGAAAGATATTACAATTGTTTACTACGTTAGAAAGACACCCACTAATTATCTTTAATTAAGATTTTTGTGAAGGTCTCTGTTTTAATTTTGTGTTAAAGAAATTTGAAATTAACTTCAGCTCCTAAGAACCTGAAGTTTATATCAATAGCTGAACTCTGCTAGCCCAACTGTTAAAAAGTAGAAAGATTTTAAAGTCATTTGTTCTGGGACTATTTAGCTCTTGTTATCTAGTTAAAAAGGAAAACCATTTGTCTTCATCCTTCAATTTATCTTACCTCTTCCCTTAGTTTCAGGTCAGTGGTTTTCTCTTTTTTCTTTTTTGATCTGACAGAAGAAATCTTTTAAGAATAATCTGGCACTAATTTTTTTGAAGTACATGCCAACTGTCATGAAAATAATCATAGCATTGCTGAATAAGACAACTATTGCAGCATTCTTTTTCCCAAAATCATCAGGTAACCACCTAGATATTATGGTAGGATCCATTAACAGCAGCGAACAGTGTATTTTTGACAATCTCCTTTTTAAAGCACATTCTGTACTTAAAATCCTCTTTACTTGAGCTTCTAGACTCAGGCAGCAAAACTTTTTTTCCAGTTTCTTTGTTTCATGTGATAATTGTTTAATGAAAGAAATACGAACAACTGGGTCAGTGGGGACCTGAACATAGGACTCTTCCTTTCCAGATCACTGAGTCATACTGAGATTGGCATTTTTTCCATGCAAGAAACCATGTTCTTTACTACGCCAGTGAAACTGCTTCAATAAAAGAGATTTATTTATTTATTTATTTATTTTGTGAATAAGCAGAGCAGTAAATCACTTCTTTTCAGGGATGAAGAGAGGGAATATTATCTGACAGTCAAGAAAAAAACGTGGAAAGTGGACAAAGAAGATCAATAAAACAGAGACTGTGTCGTGTCTCAACAAAATGTGCATATCTCAGAAGAGAGGCAATTTGTCTTTTCCTTTCACTTGTAAATCTGTGACTGACACACTTCCATCAACTTCCTTCTGTTCTACCAGATAACAACAGTGGCTGCAAAAACCAAACCCAAAAAAGACGCAGCCCTAGTTTAAACAACATTTTTCTTACTTTAAAACAATCTCCATTTTCTATGTGGCCATTACAAGTCTTCTTTCCAATAAGTTACAGAAAATATGAAGGACAAAGGCTTGATTATGCTTTCCCTATAGTCAAATCAAAAGATAAAGTCAAGGTTTTTCAAAGGCATTAATGTGACTCAGGACCCTCTACTAAATTTCAAAAATAATATTGAAAAATTTAGAAAAATAAATTTTCTCAACTTCTTATTGATTTGTCAGATTTGAGTGAAAAGCACTTAGCCTATATCTCACAGCATTTAAGCTCCTACAAATCACCATATGCAAAGATATTTTCACTGCAGATGGGAATCTGAAATTATCTCTAAGAACTTAAAGCAAATAAATACAGATTCAAGTCTGAAGCTAGAGAGCAAAGCATAACTCACATTTTTGTCATAAGGGAAAGACAGTTTTTTTCCCACTCATGACAAGAATATTTTGTTTCTATGAGTTTTAGGCTTCCCATTGTACCATCTGGATTTGCTTTAGTGCTTTTCAGAATTTTACAGAAGACTGATTGTATGTGAGAAATATATGGTAGAAAGAAAAAAAGCGGGCATAAAAATACCCAACTACTGAAAAAGCAAAATCAAATCAACAAAACAGCCCAGCTTCTCCAAAATTATTTTTTTCTGAAGACCTGGTAAGCAATATTTTTAATATTGAAGGTTAGTAATGATGATTAGAGACATGTTTGTCTGATTCATGACTTTGCAGACAGATGTTCTTTCAGATTAAGCCCTTGTTTTACTGGGAGTCAGATAGAAGTCTGGCCAGGAGCTGCATATGGCAAGTTGTGCATGGCTTAGCTAGCACTAGCCAATTAATTGTGCCCTTCTGCTTGTCTTTACAGAGGTGCAGGCTGGAGTCCACACAGCCATCCTTCCTCATCTTTGCAGACATAGACACATGCTGGTCACACTGGCATCTGCTACCAGGTTGCTCGCTCCTGGAGGGCCATGTAGACAACCCCAGTCATTAAAGGCTTTCACTCACCTTGACTTCTATGGGGCGATGACACATCGGTGAAGGGATTTTTCCTGTTGTCAGTTTTCTTAGTCATCTGCTTCCCTCCTGGTAATAATTTAAGATATTCGGATACCTTATTTCTCTTCTCTCTCTGATTGAGAAATTTATATTCTGTGTAACGTTAAAAGAAAAAAGAAGTCATCCTCTCAGACACAGAATTATGCAAATTTTTGCAACCAAACTTTAGACTAAACATCTTTTGCTTGGTTGCTGCATTCAGCAAAATTTCATGCTAATGTTTCTATTCTGATGATATTTCTGAATGTGAGGGAGAATGTGTGCTATGTGGTGTACTAATATGCATGTTTGTGTGTGTGTAGGTAAAGAATTCAGTATTAAAAGGAATGCAACACAAAAGGACTACATGTAAAAGACAATATAGAAAGAGAAGGCATCTGTACTTTAACCGTTATACCCAAGAGATATTTACTTTTTAAGCAACACTAGTAATGCTAAGCAGTGTAATTTATATGCCAGCTAATAACTGCAATGAATGATGATGTATTTCAATCTGGTAAAAAAAATCCCTACATTTACTCCTTTTCATGGGTATTTGGGAGGGAGGAGTTGGTTATGAAGTACATATGGGTCAGCAGTCCCCAGGAATTAAAACAACTTGGAGTTTAACTGAAAATTCCATTAAAACCAATTTATTTTTCCAGAGATAAATGCTCTATCAAATATTAATTAACTTTCTTATTTATTGAAGAAATCATTTCTCAAGGTTATGGGAACTAGATATAAAACTATTATCTAAATTAGTCCTAGAAACAGAATCAAGTTCTTCTGGTGCCAGAAACTGCTCGTTTCAGTTATTGTCTAACACTTTAAGGTAAGCACTGTTTTATGTATGACATTTGCCATTTGATGAGCTCAGTAGTAAATGAAAAAAAAAAAGGGATTAAAAACTCCAAACATGTCAGTATTTCCCTCTTTATGCCCTGAGGACAGGATCATGGTCTTTAGAGAACTGGTATTTTAGACAGCTTGGGATTTCTAATCACCCAGATCCCAAGCTGTTAGTGTCATACACTTTGTGAAGTTTTTTTATATTTAAGGAAAGCATGGGCCATCTATGGTCATGTGGCACTGGTGCACACAACCTCCCAAGGGATTGCCTGCCTCAGATTATGCTGGTTGAAGTCAGTAGTCCCTGACATCATGGGACTATCTGCTGTGTTTAAATCCCCTTGCCCACCACATATTCCCTTTCCTAGTATCTGGGATCGAAAAAGCCACATAGAAAAATAAAATACAAGGTTCAGAATTTGGGTGGTAGGAATGACAAAACAAAATAACTGGAATATTGAGTTATTTCATGGGGATAACGTGTTAATCTTTTGTACAGCTTCAGAGCTGTTAGATTTCCTTCGCTTCTTCTACAGGAAGTTTTTGAAGCCCTCCAGGATGTAAAGCCCACAGGTGGATGAACTGTGTGCATTTACATGGGTTAGCACGCACGATTGTTTGGAAACCTCCTGCTCTGTCTGGTCAGAGCTACGTGGGGAGGAAAAGCAAAACAGTCCTCTATGGCTTGCTCAGCTACTCCAGAGAAGAAAAATAGCTTAATATGAGTCACCTTTCATCAGTAGCTCCAATTTCAGATGTTCCTAAGCTTTGAACCTGACTCAGATGCCAGTTCCTCTTCTACCTTTCTGTAAAACTCTGTCCACGTCCATCTCTCCAATTGGGTAACAAAACCAAAAACCTGCTTCAGGCAGCAGGAAGACAAATTAGTTGATATTTTTAAAAGATTTTCCAGAATATTATGCTCACATAAGATATAACTTCTGTGATTGCTAAATATTCAGCATGTCCACAGTGTCACAGCAAGAAGATTATAGATATTTGGTCAAAGGCAGTCTGAGATAGAAATAGTTTAGCAGGTGTGTCCAGGAGGAAATGAATAGCATCCCATTAAACCATGCTATAACAGAATAGAAATGGTAGTAGTCATCAATTTTTGATGTGGATTTTTGCCCTGTAAAACACATCATGCTGCTTACTGAAAGTAAATAGAGCTGCATGTCTCCAGTAAGCATATATGTTTCTCTCACTAACAGAAGATATACCAGTGCACTGGGAGAGGAGTAGTCCTTAAAGAAACAGAAGATTATTGTAGTATAGTTCCTCTTTTCTGTTAAATACAATAATTAATAAAGTACCTAGACGTACGTAACAACTCTCAACATCTGTTCTCTAACCTCTACAGAACAGTAAAACATGCATTACAACAAAGTTAGGAATTGCCATCAACACCTGCAGTTCCTTACTTTTTTATAATATAGAAAGACAGCTACTAGAAAGTAATTAGAAATGCAAATAGAAAAGTGTGAGTGAAACTCTGTTGGTACACGAGTAGTACAGGATAAATCATCAATGAGACTGTACTTAGGACAAATTCGGAACAAGTGCTGTGACGAAAAAAAAAGAGAGGGAGAGGGAGTGGAGAAAAAGAATTTTAAAAAAATGTTAGTGCCCTAAAATCTCTTCTTTTTTTTTTTTTTTTCTCTGGACACCAAAGTGTCAATGTTTGCTGTAAACTACTCAATGGATCCTCTCCAAATTTCAAAAATTCATTTTCTTCTTTATAGTGATGCAAATCTATTTTTGCTTAAAAATATTATTTCTTAAATTATTACTTAAATTGATATCTGAAAAAGAATGAAAAAAGTCTGCTGGAAATTAGTATGACCTTTTCAAATTTTGTTTTTGCTTTGGGAAAAAGCCAAGTCCTTATGTTGCAGGTCTACTCCTATTTCAGTAAAGTCACTAACTACAGAATCCGTATTAGGCAACCTCAAAATTTCCTTTCAGTCTATGGCTAAAGTATGTAAGATTATTTTAGTTTCAATTAATGAATATCTTGGGTTGTCATTTTAGTAAAAAATAATTCATTGTCACTGTAATAAGTCTCATTAGAGATGATAAATTGGATATACAAGTATACATATGTAAAGGACTCTAAATGTATATGCTTTTAAGCATACAAATCTTATACAATAGAAACATGTCACTGAAATCAGAGTAACTGTGTCAGATGAGAGATAAAAGCATTTTTTGGACTCTGAATTTATCTGACTGGTTGACTATACTTGACTGGGTCTTGTCTTGCCTGGGTGCTTGTGCATTGTATTTATTGATATGTTCAGTGTCAAAGGCATGGCCAGAGTCAGCAAGAAATATTTGGATTGTTAGAGATTTTGTTTACTTTGTTCATCTGTTTGCTTTTCACATTTTTCTACAGAGCGGTCATTTCTTCTGGAGTAACTGATCACCATAGCATTCACCCATATTTCATACAATTAGTTGCCAATCTTGTATTACTGACATGTTGACTGTAGTGAAAAAACAGAACACATCTGAAAATTAGGGGTTTGGAATAATTTTTTTTTCATTGTGATGTATATTTGGTGGCAGATGGGGATAATATGCTTACAAACAAAATACAGTTTGATTAGGAGGTAAGTAATGCATAGATCCATGTACAAAAGGAATTTTCAGGTTCTCTAGTGGAGACATGTTTGACAAAACAAAAACTTTGCTGATAGCCAAAAATTTTGGCTTTTGGAATTTGTGTCTGATTTTTTTAGACTAATCTCCTGAACAGATGAGGTATACTTTAAAAGTAGTAGTGTTCCCTTGGAAGGAAACAGCTCAAAATGCTCAGGAAAAATCTACAGAAATAATGGGATTGTAATGGGAATCAAAACAGGAGCTGGTATGACAGTTCTACTACGTTATGTGAATTTTTTTTTATCGTGTTACACTTTTGAGATATTTCTTTTCTATGTGAGCAACCCACATTTCTTAAATAAAGAATCCACTCAAAGGCAGAGTTAAAAGTGATCAAAGACACTGTACTATTATAATAAATGGTGATGTAATGGTATTACAATTGCTTCACTGTAAGGTCTTGTCAGTTATATGAGATCTAACTTTTTCACCTCTGCAGTGGTTAATAGAAAAAATCCATCAAATTAAAGTTGTCCAAGGTATCTTTGTTTTGTTCACATTGATCATACAACAAGGAGCATTATTCTGTGTTTGGATTATTGTAATGACTTAATTGTGTGTTGATATCATATTGAAAGTTTATGCACGTATACGGGGATTTGTTCTATTAGTTTCCTGCATTCAAGTTGATTTTTTTGTTGTTATTGTTGAGTGGAATTTGTAACCGGAGCATCTAAAAGGTTGTTTCTGACTTGTGGCTAGAGATCAAGTTGCATCATGTTCTGAACTTTATTGACAGTGTATGTTAATAAAGAGAAATGTTCTGGAGATTTGCAGCTGCCAGCTGCTGTTGGACTTTATCTGTATTTGCAAACAGCAGACGACATGGTTACCTTTCATGAGTATAAATGCCAATATAAAAAGGAAAAGATAAAAACCAAAAATCCGACATCTGAAATGTCTCTTTTTCAGATTTTAACAGTTAAAGAATATTAGCCAGTATAAACCTAGGTATTTCATAGGTACTGTAGAGACAGCACATATAAATCTGCTTCAAAGAAGAAAAACACGTACAGCTCTAAGATTTCTCATGTATTATTAATACTCAGGTCTGGGTATTATTTAATCATATGTGAATCTAAAGTACTAAAAATGCTTTTGATTTTCCTATTATGCAGGCATGCAAAGGCGTTACGCTGTTCAAAACAAGCTTTTCATATGTGAGCTCCTTGACACAGCTCTGTTCAGGGTTGAGCTGCTGGTTAAAAGTTATGCAAATTATAGCTTTTTACCCAGGATTTGGATCAAGATTGTGACCTCTCTGGTCTAAAATTTTATAAAAAAATACTTAATATTCTATAATTTCTCTGTTATATACAATTATGCAATGATTTTGAAATGAATGCTGAGAAGTAGACCTGTGTTTGTGCATGCCTAGGGTTAGTTTCTGAATGGACTTTTCAGTCTGCAATTAGTTCTCTGTGTGAGTTTAATCACATACCTATGTCTTCACCATTATTGATGAAATCACTGATTGAAGCAATTTATTATTTTGACCCATCTCCAAGCATTTGCCATCACAAATGCTGTAAGGCTGACAACATAAGTGCCAGCTAAACTAGAGTACCTGGAAATAGAACTATGTTCACAACTCTGGGTTTTTTTTGGTTTTGTTTTTGTTTTGTTTTTTTTTTTTTTTTTTTTTTTTTTGGTTTTTTTTTTTTTTTGGTTTTTTTGGTGTGTGTTTTGTTTTGGTTTGTTTTTTGTTTGTTTGTTTGTTTGTTTGTTGTGGTTTTTTTTTCTCTTCTACAGAGATTTTTTTTCTGATTGGTTCTATCAAGAACAACCTGCTAGAAGATTAGGTTTGCAAAGGTACTGAAGGGCTTTGTGATACCCACCTTTTTATTGACTGGGGAAAAAAAAAAGAAAAATATTTATTATCATAGCATCTGACATTTTTAATTCTATCTTAGACCTGACACCACAAACTATTTATCCCAATTTGAAGAGTACCTGTTGAAAGGACTGAGGATGTTGTTTCTCACCAGTAAGAGAGAAATTTGCATAATACAAGAGAAGTATTCTAACTGGGGACAAAGAAAGGAGATGAAATGATGAGAACTACATTGTCAGTTTTCAATTAATATACTTTTCCCCCATTTTTAATGAAAAAAATTTTAGGACTGAAGTCTTTTTGATGCCAGTTTTAGATTTATTGTAACATTGAAAGGAATGGCAGCACACAAACAGTGTTGTAGAAAGAAAGTCATTGCAAGGATATAACTTCAATTCAGTGACTGTCTTCTCTCTTCATGTAGCAGTAGCTTTGGAGTATCGATTTTTCTTTCTCTGTACTGCATTGTTGAGATGAAAATCTACAAGACATATGGTTGCTAGGAGCAACTCATTGCAGTAATGTGTATAGCAAAACTAGCAAAATTAATTCCTATTTCAGAGGAATGTCTTTAAATGTCAAAGGCATTTTGATAATTTTGTGGGGTCTCAAGTACACTACAATATAAAATCATGTGGAGTTTTAATACTAAGCTCTTTATTTTTCCTATAGCACTGTACTGGGTTTGGCTGGAAAGGAGTTAATTTTCTTCATAGCAACAGGTATGATGCTGCGTTTTGGACTTGTGACTGAAACACTGTTGATAACACACTGAAGTTTTGGCGATTGCTGAACAGTACATACACAATGTTGACATTTTATTTTTCCACACTCTGCACCCACAGTGAACAGGCTGCGGGGACAGCTGACCCCAACTGACCAAAGAGATACTCCATACCATATGATGTCATGAAATGTATGTTAAGCTAATCAGTAAGAAGGAGAACATACATTTTATTAAATAGCTTTCTTTTGTACTGTATATGATTTTTTATGAAGTCTATTGTGTTTTCTTTAAGTCTGCAAAGTTTCACACAGGGTTAACATTTACTCTTCTCCAAAAAAATATCTTTTCTCCAACGTCAAAGACCAGGTAGAGGAATGTGTATCTTAATGTTTAATTGTAACAATGTACTGGGCCTGGCTAGGATAGAATTCATTCTTTTCATAACTGCTCATGTGGTGCCATGTTTTAGATTTTTGACCAAACTAGTACTGGTAACACATTAATGTTCTAGCTTTTGCTTACAGTGTTGGCATCAGGGCCTTCTCTGTTTCTCACTTTGCCCCACCATTGAAGAGATTGGGAATTGTGCAATAGACTGGAAGCGGACACAACTGAGCAGATGACTCAAACAGATGTTTCATAACATAATGTCATGCTCAGCAATAAAAGACAAAAGAGGGGGATTTAGGGGAATTAGCTATCTTTTGCTCAGGCACTGGCCGGCCATGGGAGGTGGTGAATGTGTGCTTTTACACCACTTTTTTTGCTTTATTTTCTTCTCTCTTCTTCCACTTATCCTTCACTTATTAAACAATTTTGTTTGTATGTTTGTTTGTTTTACCTTGACTTGCTTTTATTCTTCCTTTCCTCTTCCTTGTTCTACTGGGGAGTGAGGGAGACATGAGTGAGCAACTGTGTTATGCTTAGCTGCCCACCATGTTTTACCAAGAAAGAGTGATTCTTAAAAATCTAAACACTATATGGGAGAGCCTTGACTGAAACAAAAAACTGAAATTTATTAAAATTAGTGACTGGGTTTTCACATACAGCTTTGAAAAAAAAAAAGTGAATAATTCCTTTAATTCTCAAGATGATTAGAATCACACAGACAGGAGTAATTGACCCATTTTTGTAACTACATAGAAAAATATATTTACAGGAAGGTAAAAAGGAATTCAAAATAGAGAAAGAAACAGACAACCCAGAGGAAATACTCTGGCTGTTCCCCACTGTAGAAAGGATGATTAATGAGTATTCATTTCTGCTTCTGAAGACAGGCTGTTGAGCTGCAGATCTACAAAGCTGACATAATTTTTTAATCCTTCTTTCTTTAAATTTGAGAATCCTAGGTTCGTAAATGTCTGGAAATATTCCACAAATCTGGAGCTGGTGCCCACTATCATACTGCTTTTCTGAATTACTCATCTATATCATTCATTTTTCTTCCTCTAGCATCATCATTATTGCTGTACATTCTAGAAATCCATGGAAGGAACTAAAGCACCCTCAGATTTGCAAGATAACCGATGACTAACAGAAAATGCAGTACTAGTCAGTAAAATGATAAAAAGGCAATATTTTTAGGAAAACTGGTTTTTTTAGGTTAATGTTTTTAGGAAAACTCATTTGGTTTAATCTTTAGTAATCTCAAGTTGTCATGACTCACAATGTGAATTGTAAGAAAAACTTGTGGGAGTGTGAAGTTCAATTGGACATTAGAAGCAACCCATCTTAGGCTGATAAAGCTGACCAGGCACTCCAGAAACACAGCCTACAAATGTTAAATGGATTTTATAAGCCAATATATACAGATCTGTTCAGGTCACAGACGGATACTTTTTACTGAGACTGAGAGACAAACAATTGGGCTAGAGATTCAAGAATATTAAAGAACAGCTGTTTCAAATCCTTCTTAACTAAGACAGCATGTTGACTGAAAAAGTAAATGGAGCTGTAGGAATGAAAGTATCTGGGCTAAAGTCCTTCAAGAATCTGAAAAATCACAGAATCATAGAATAGTTTGGGTTGAAAAGGACTTTAAAGATCGTGTAGTTCTAACCCCTCTGCCATAGGCAGGGACACCTTCCACTGTACCAAGTTGCTGAAAGCCCCATCCAGCCTTTTAAAGATCGTGTAGTTCTAACCCCTCTGCCATAGGCAGGGACACCTTCCACTGTACCAAGTTGCTGAAAGCCCCATCCAGCCTGACCTTGAACACTTCCAGCAATGGGCCACCCACAGCTTCTCTGGGAAACCTCTTCCAGTGCCTCACTACCCTCACCATGAAGAATTGCTTCCTAATAGCTAACCTAAATCTTCCCTTTTCCAGTTTAAAACCATTGCCCCTTGTCCTATCACTCCATGCCCTTGTAAAAAGTCCATCCCCAGATTTCCTGTAGGCCCCTTTAGGTACTGGAAGGCTGCTTTAAGGTCTCCCCAGAGCCTCTCTTCTCCAGGGTGAACAACCCCAATTCTCTCAGCCTGTCTTCACAGGAGAGATGCTCTAGTCCTCTGGTCATCTTTGTGGCCTTCTCTGGACTTCCTCTAACAGATCCATGACATTCTTGTGTGGGGGCCCCAGAGCTGAAGGCAGTACTGCATGGTTAGTCTCAACAGAGCAGAGTAGCAGTGGATAATCACTTCCCTTGACCTGCTGGTCACGC
>NW_009635168.1:0-18369 GCF_000690535.1 Cariama cristata
TTCTATGATTCTGTGATTCTGTGATTCTACTTTTTAAATTGCTTTATAGCTGATGAACCTCAGTTTCAGGTGTTCCCTGGAAAAAAAAACAAACCTACAGAAACATTTCTGAAACAAAGTTTTACATTTTAAATGATCCAGGACATTCCTTGTATTTATAAATATTGCTGAAGAATGGGAATGTTTTCCTTGTATGAGTGTTTTGGGTTTCTGTTTTTTTTGGACATTTCAGAAATGAAATACAAAGACTAATTCAGTAATTTTAGAAGTTTTTCAGAAAATGTCCCAGTGTGAAGAGCCTTAACATACTGGAAGCAGGACATTCATTTGGTGTGTAAGTGACTCCACTTTAGGTTTGTGCTTCATTTGAATCAGGCCAAGAGCATGAAACTCAATCTTTTATTTCTTAAAAGAAATGACATTAAGTTAATTTCAAAAAATTAATTATTTTGTTGTTGTTAAAGACCAACAAAGAATTGAGGATGTGCCTAAAGCCTTTCTGTTTTGGTGTGCTACTCATGGTGATAACAGTTAAAACTTCTTGGGTTGGGTGAAAGGAATGGAAAGGGAAATCCTGGAGTGTTTTTACACAGTGTAAAGGTAGCTTGTTCTTTAAGAGACCTGAACTGAAATAGTTCCATAGTGTGTTTTCAGTCAAACTAGGACTAAACAACTAGCTGGGATTAGCAGTTTAAGGGAGGCAGAGATTCTTGTCTGTCTTTAACAAACCCTCTCCTTTAATGTGTAGTAGTCTGTATAGCAACATGAAATCTGCAATTTAGTATTAGTCCTGCATGAGTTTTAATCATCATCCAAGAATGCCACAGACACAAAACTCATCTCTGATGTTAGATACTGAGATCGAGATTATGCTACCCATAATATCTTTTATACACTGTGTGGGGAGTTATAGGAAATTTGACATGTTTTAATTTGGAAATACATTTTCATTAAGTGCCCTTTTAATTTTTGTAGTGGTAGTAGTTGCTGTCAGCTTTTTGCAGCATCAGTACTTTGAAGATAAGATGGAGCAAATGTAAACTTCCTCAGTAAGTGTATTTTTTTAGCTGAAGTCTTTTGATAAAAGATGTATTCTGAAGGAATGAAATTTACAAAGATGATGGGATGTGATACAACCTTGCTTGAATGGTTGGGAGGAGGAAACGGGAGAAAAAATGTATAGCTTGTGACCCTGTGAACCTGGGGACAACGTTCTATATAAATTACACCCTCTCAGATTACATGAAAATATGAGACTGAGCTATAGCAGTGGTCAGTAAACCCTTGGAATAAGCTGATTTACACCTTAAAATCTGTGTATTTAAGAGGCAAGATGTGACACATTTGTTTGTAAACAATTTCTTTCTTTTGCCTATCTTAATAGCTTAATGACTGTCTTGTTAATTTAGTTTGAGTTCTACTTTTTATATGAGTTTGCTAACAGAAGTTGACATAAAAGCCTTTGTGAACAGGCTTGATTGGTTCTGTTTCTATAGCAACATGGCTGAATAGAAGAATGATTTCCTTTAGGAACCTTTCCTAAAAGCTGTTTTGTACCCTGTAAGGATATCTCAAGATTGCTATCCCTTGTCAGAGGTGAGCAGAGATCACATCAAGGGTCAACTTTGTTCCTTGTGTTTATAACTATCCTCTGCAATCAAAAGACTGCATTGCTCTTCTTTTTCTTTGTGGTGCTGAACCAATTCCATTCGCCACTATACACTGATGATAGGAAACTCAGCAAGACCTTTATTTTACGAAACATAACAAATAAACTAGGACTAGACCAACTATTGTACTGTATTAAAAGTGTCTCCCGCAGCTACTTTTTGTTCCTGATTTTTCTCTTCAGTTATATATCCATTTGTAAATAATTTACTTTATGCATGTTATTGTCTGGGAAAGCCTGAAATATTAAATAGCAAGTTGAACAGTGCAGTTCAGTGCTCTGATTAAGAGAGAGATAGATCTTGTTTAGTATTCTTGATCTTGGTAAACCCTGAGGCTTACTATACAAATATCCTTTGTTAAAGGGTGAATGTCAGCTCCATTAATAGTGCAGTTTTGAACAGAAAAGATATATCAAGTTATCCAGGTACCATGTTGGGGAAGTTTCCAGTCAAAGACAGTCGAATAGTTCTTTACATAATATATAAAAACATGGTAGTAAAGTTTGCTAATCGTAATTAATAATGATGAAGGTATATGTAATTTCTCATTTTCCTATCCATGTAGGTTTTAAATAAAGTTAGTGAAAGACTTATTTTTGTATTCTGACTTACATGAAGGATAATGCCTGTTAATAAATAGTGTGTGTTTGTGAAACAAAGTACCTTTTTATCTTTCTCAAACCCTAATTTTAATAAATGTTTTCTGAGAGAGAATTTTACTCTCATAGTAAAAGTGGTTTAAAAGTTTCCTTCCTCTGATGTAATGATAGGAATGTCATTGTAATTTTTGGTCAGGTTTCTGAAATGAAGCTAGCAAAATTGCTCTTTGTATCTATATCCTCCTCTACTCCACATTGGTAACTTTTGATCCTGTTAGCCATTTTTATTCTTAGTAGTGCAAGCCTTAAAGATATTTAGGGTCTGTGTCAATACAGAAGACAGAACAATGTCTGTGCCCTGCAGAGGAAAACGCAGCTATTCTGTTAGACATCAGACAATCCACAAGGAAGGAAAATTTTTGCTAACGGAAGGCATGGGAATTTTGGCTTTATAATTTATCTTCCTTTCAGAACTACTGGATTGTCTGCTTGGGGAAAAGATATGGCTGTTTCTTTTGACTAACTGTGTCTATTTTTATTGTTTAAGTAACTTTTATTTGACAATGGATATACTTAACTAAGAGATTTCTAATTGTTTGTGAAATTTAATTGAGAAATTTAACACTTTCAAAAGCTGTTAAGAGATTATTTTTTGAAGTGTCTTTTAGGGATTTTTTCTAAAAATCATAGCGGTAAACTGTGAGAAGTCTTGATACTTCAGGGAACAGAAAACCTAAAAGATATTTAATGCTAGCTGTGCTTTGGGGATTTCATGTGGAAATTCCTTTGTTCAAAAATAGGCCTAGGGCAAGCTGTAAACTGTATTAAAAAGGCTAATAAATGATGACTGTCGTCCTTGTGTTGGTATCACTGTCTCTGTACAGATAATTGGAAGAAAATCTAGAAGGAACCAATAATAATTTTAGTGGAACTAATTGTTACCAAGATACTCAAGAAGATCTAGAACCTGTTAAAAAGAAATACAGGTGAGAGGTAGTGATCAATATATATGAAAGAAATACCTGATTAAAGAGGGAGTCAGACCAAACTAAATGATTCTGTATGATCTTAAATGTAAATAATTCTTCCTTCCTGCTTTCTTTCCTTACCTCCCTCCTGCACTCACAGAGCCTTTTACGTTTGAGAAGAAATCATTGCAGGCTTTTGTCTACCTGCACCTAGGCATTGTTTTTTTTCCTTGTATTTTGTCAGGATATCTTTTCTTTTGCATGTTATCCTTGCAACTGTGTCATCTTAAGCAACATGAGTATATTTTACTGTACTTACAAATAATGTGATTTTTAATAGTGTGATACCCTACCAGATACTGGAAAGATCTGAATAGGTGCCTTTGCAATGCCTAGTATTTTAAAAAGCAGTTGTCATAAAGACAAACATTTGTTGTAGATATCCTGAAACTGTAGAAAATTTGTGTTATTACATATCTCCATCTTACTCACCATAGGGCAGGTGAATGTTTTTTCATTGCAGTGCATTCCCATCTTCTTTTCTCCTGTCAGGTCTATAGCATCAAATTAAAAATGTATACTTTCACTGGAAGATTTTATGGTAGTGTGCTTAAATGGAATATGGATATACTTATGCAGAAAGAAAAGAATCTGCACACTTATTAGTCAGATCATTATACAAATAACGGCAATAAACACCTACTACATGGCAGAAAGACATATGTTTATGATAGTCATTTGAGCGGTATTTGGAGCGTAGAGCATGATTAAATTCATTGACATTCTCACCATAAAGCTGTCATTGCAGCATTGATAGCAGGTGATAGTTCTACAAATGCATGTCAAATCTGTGCTTATCTGTTTTGACATCTGTTGATGGAAGCTCTCTTTTTCTATTTGAGCTGGACAATAACCTTGATATTCCTTGTGAACAGTAAAGGCTCACAACTGTTGTTTTAAGAAGGGTGTCTTAGCTTGTGACTTACACCTGTCATAACAAGTTAGCAGATTATAACTGATAATAAAACAAACATTGGCATATTTGAAATAGATCCTCTTACAACATTAAATCTTCAGTTGTTCTGCTCACTGACTATACCTTTCTATCAGGTTGAATTAAATTAATGTTAAAGAGCAAATCTATTAGAATTTATTTGGTGATGATTATGTTGTTCCTTTCTCACCCACCTTCTTTCCTATTTCTACCATCTCCCTCCCTGAAAGAATCCTTCAGTAAAAGCACTTTCCTATTAGGTAGAAGTAAGCTTATAAAGTAGCTATGGGAAAAGAACGTTTTGAAACACAACAAGCTTCCTTTCTTTTGTTTAGAACAGACAGACAAATTCCTTTAGGAGCAAAGTGTGCCATCAGCCTGAGGTATAACCCAGAACTACTTCCTTTTGCTCTGGTATCCATTGTGGACAGTACTACATAACTTGCCAATAGCAAAAATACATTTAGAAGTAAATTAATATGACAACATCTCATTTTTCAGTTGAAATAACTACAAATTTCTAAGCCCAAACTGCACACCTACAGCGAGTTGTTACTTTGGTTTTATGTACATCTAATGGAATGTCATGATGAAAAAGTCGATATAAATGAATGCATTTATATGATAATTCTTTGATGATTTGGGCTAAGTGACTATTGCATTTTTTGTGTGCATGCTGACATTAGTTGGCAAGCTATTCCTTTGAAATAAATTAGCATATAGAAAAAAAAAGGACTGGAGCTTTAGTAAAACAGATTCTTCCTTTTCCTTTGAGCAATGAGATGGACCACATGAAGTAGGCTGTGGATTGAATACAATTGGTAAAATTAAGGCCTGTGGCAAATGGAAAACTATTTCTGTAGCATCCATAGATTCAAATAGTGATTTTATAGGCGCCATAATCCGAAAAATCATCCTTTTAGGGCAACCTCAAGTTCATTTGCAATCTCCAAATATAATTACTGATTTGGAACATAGTGGAACTTTCTAAATGGTAGTGTAATTCTTTCCTAATTTGTGGTTGCTTTGTTTGTTTGATTATAGTGATTATGATGTTCATTAGTAGCAACTGGTTAGGTGCTGTGGTTCATATCATCAAACAAACTGCAGTATAAATGTGCAGAGACAAAATTTTAATCTTGAAAAGTGTCTTTTACTGTCAGCAGATATTCTTTTAACAAAAACATTTTTGTCGTTTTAGTTGCAGCTTGATTTTGTGACAAAATTTTGTTTTATTTGCATTCGATGCAGACTCTCTATTAAAGTACACTTACTCTGCAGTTTTAGATAAATATAGTGTAAAGTAAATACAGTCACTTGCTTAGCACTTTTTTATTTTAACAAAATGAGTTATGCCGTGTTTTTCTGTAGTATTGCAAATGCCTGTTTATAAGATGCCTACTAACACTCTGAAAAAAGAAATGTGAAGTTAGTGATTGCAGAAAAATAGTTTTGCTCCCTGCTCAATAATTTATAATCCTTAAAATTTTATAAGTGTTCCTGTAAAATTAAAATTTTAAGAGCTTTTTTCCCCCAAGTTTTGCATTCATTGGCCATCTCAAATGAAATGCAAGATTGTCAGGTGTGTGAGTCAAAATAATGAATTTAAAGTACTCGATGTTAGGATGAGGACACCTCTAATTTAAACTACTGGTAATATCCTGATGCTAGCTGTGCTATTCAATGTTGTTTTAATTCTTTATGGAGTTTTTACTTGGACAATTTCTCTTTCTTGATTTAAGCCCATTCATTTGATGGTATTTTTCAATCTTAACTACTACATGAATTGTATTTGCATTACAGAAATACAAATTCATATTTCATACTAAAATTTGTTGTTAGTGGTGCTTTCCAACTACCATGGGACAGCACTAAATGATCCTAAAGAAAGATGGATAGATCAGAATGTATCTATAAATAGCTAAACCTGAAATACCTTACTGGAGGGAGGGAAATGAAGTTTTATTATTCTTCAGAGACACTGAAAAGCTGAGGATTTCGTGTGCTTCCATAATCCATGTTTACACAACATGTAATGTATTTCTTGTATTCTGCGCTATTTTGGCCTCTTGCAAGATTTTCAGTACATTGAGAACCTGTTTTTGAACTAATTTCAACTTAATTAGAAGAAACAGCTTGTTGTTAGTGTTCACATTCTGTGATGTCGATGGAAAACTTCTTGCTAATTCAAGCAGGCTTTAGATAGGTCCAAATGAAAGAGCTGCTTGTCAACAATTTCTGAAACAGTAGGTGTGGTGAAGTAGAAAGGAGAAAAATCATGAGTAATTGTTTGCAAAAACTGTGAAGAGAATTGAATACAGAGAAATCTTTCTTTAAAACCCTTTGAATTTGATTTTGTCAAACAGTGAAATTAGCGTATGATTTTTATGATAGTGTTCTATTTGGTGTCAAAGTATAAGAGCTAAATGGCTTTCTTGAGTAGTATATTTAGATTTTTAGATACGTTAGGAAAACAACTCTTCCAAATGAAAAGGCCGCATCCTGCAAATAGAAAGAAAAATACTGGAAGGGTAACTAAATGAAGGAGCTTTGGTTCTCTGTAGACCTTGCAGAGGAAATGACAGGGGCAGATTCTGTCTTCCAACTCTTGCCCTGGTCCCAAGCTATAAGGCTTTGCAGGATCAACCAATAGAATTGACTAGTTTAACCGCTGTTCCAACACCAACCTAAATTTCCATATTAACAGAAATCTACTGGTCATCAACATTGCCACAGCTACCTTATCTTGCCCCCACCTCTACCCTTCTTACCTGCATTTCCTTGTCCTTTGTGGGTTTTATGTTTCAGTAAGAAAAACAATTATTGAGACTTTTTCAGTATACAACTTTAGTGGCAATAGGCTAATATTAACCTGGAGACACCTACCCAGATTATCGCAAAATACAATCTATTTTCACGTTTTTCAACTAATCCTTGTCCTGGAGTATTAGACTTTACTGCACCCAGCAGTGAACATATCATTAGGATTAGAAGAAAGCTATATCTGAGCCAGAGTAAAAGATAAATGTTCTTCCTTTCCTGCATCACTTTTATTCCTAAACTAGCAAGTTTTACTGGATTCAGCAACAAACAAAACTTCCTCCAAGCCTTCAGGCTAAGCTCATAAGTCCTTACCTGTGAGAGGTCTGAACATGAATGTTTGACCTCTGCTAAATTTTTCAGTATACTTTATTCATCAGCAAGTACACCTTTTCAGGCCCTGATCTTCAAGAACTTGATCCAGACCCAGCTGTTTTTTTCAGTTCCTGTTGCGTAAAATAAGAATAATGTGATCGCCTATGACATAGTTGTATGATGTACAATACATTATTGTTTGTGAATTGGTACCACATGGCAATATTGAGTACTTGTGTGGAAATCAGTAATTCAGGTACTCAGGTAAGATTTTGAGTGGTGTGTATAAGCATGAATTCTTGATATAAATACAGAGGGTAATATGGAATCTGGAATACCTGCTCGTTCCATTAATATAATCACTGCTCAATATAGATTGAATTAGGCATCATGGGGGTCATTGTTAATGTAATTTGGGAATGTATATTAATGCATATGCCTCAGAACTGAATTAAGAGCCCATTATGGTATGCCTTAATTTTTCCTTGTGATCTTTTGAGAGATGATTTTGCCACTTTACATTTTCTTTCAAGTATGAGTTTAACTCATATGTTATATCATACAGCTAGTATTGTTCCAGATAAATAGAGGTAGGTTAAGTAAAGGAATTTTGAGAATTGCAGATTCTAAATGAAAAGTTCAAAAGACCATTTTTTTTTCTCTTGGGAAAATTAATAAAGATGCAAAATTGGAAGGAATTCTTTATAAGATACATAACAGTCTGAAAAAGTGTAGCTATAGTGTTAATTGAGCTGCAGTCAAGGAAAATAGGTTTATGTTGAGAAAGGTCTGGGCACAAAATACTGTATTCTGAATTATGTGAACTCCAGCCAATAGGAAGGAAAAGTTCTGTGTTGTCTTCTTGTATTGTGATCTGAAATACAAGACTTTCACTTTACTTGGGCAGAAGGTAAAAGGGGAAACAGATGTACCTGTTCAGCTCTGTAGAATGTCTGTTTAGTTTTGCAGGTTTTTTTTTTTCTTTTGGAACTACTTTAATTTCTGCTGCTTGGGACTTTTTATACCTTTAGACTTCAAAGAATTGCTCTTGTTGATACTGAGAAGAGCCACAAAACTACGATGCTTTACTTCACTACTAACAAACATGATCTACTACAAAGTCTCCATTACAATACAGGAACTGTACAGTGAAACAACAGAGCACAAATTTGAGCTTTTTGCTTTTAAAACATGAGTATAAATTTGTAATTGAGAGATTGGTCTGCTGAGGCAGCACCACTGCTGACCTCTTCAGTTGTACAAAACCAAGGGCAAATACTTGGCCATTATTAAAGCTGTCAGAACAGTCTGGATTTCTGAAGAAGACAGGAGTAAGGTCATAAGACTGCTTGTGCATCCCTCCACCGAACACTTGAACTTAGAGCTGCAGTCATCTGATGGTGTTGACTA
This sequence comes from Cariama cristata, assembly GCF_000690535.1. Classification (NCBI taxonomy): domain Eukaryota; kingdom Metazoa; phylum Chordata; class Aves; order Cariamiformes; family Cariamidae; genus Cariama; species Cariama cristata. Next base: position 8,777 of record NW_009635168.1, read on the forward strand.
AGCAGAGTCATAATGTTGTTGCTTGAATTTCCATTCTTGTTTCAGGTATCAATAATTATGTGACTTACATCTTTTCCTTTGAGGAGACAGTATCAATCTGTTAGATCACAGGATCAGAAGCTTTTACTTACTGATTTGCCTAGACATAATTTGCTAATGGTTTTATAAAAAATTATTTGCTGTCACTGTTTCCTCGTATTTCTAATTAATAGGGAATGATAGTGTTGCTACTTATGATGTAAATTCTTAACTAAGTTAGGTAGTCAATGACTCGAATGTATTCAGGCCAATTGCTTGCCTGCAGGGGTGTAACCGCACAGATGCCAAATTTCATTTCTTAACAAGGATTTTCACTGTTAGATCTTCATAAGTTCAGATCTCTGAAGTGGTTTTCCTACTCTTGATGTGACTGTTACGCTACTTATCATTAATTTTCTGTGGCCAGTGGCTCAGGAAGAACAATTTCTGAGAGTATACTGGACCCAGTTTTTAACGTCTTTTAGTAAATTCTTCATTCTACATTGCTTTTGTTTATCTTTTCTTACCTGCCCTCTTGCTTTATCTTGTCATGGTGGGAAAGTTGTCCTGTGATTTTTACTGAAAAAGTAGAAGGAAGGGAAGAAGAATGGTTCATGAAAAAGGGAAATTACTGCCTTTATTAAGTAAGAACTATTGCTAATCAAAGGGATAAACCAGGGCAAGAATAAAAAGTGTGTTATCAGGAGAGTACTGCCTTTTTCATAGCTTCATTCATCATATTTGACTTCTGTTCTCCCATGCCTGTTCAGAGGATCTTGATAAGCTTTTCTGCCCCTTTCTTTCTGTCTCTTTTGAGGGGGGAAGAGCATGGTTGCTGTGAACAGCATGTATTTTTCTACTACTTTAATATATTGCTATGGAGGATAACATTATATGTGTGTGTCCTGGTTTCAGCTGGGATAGAATTAATTTTCTTCATAGTAGCTTCCAAGTTCATTGCGTAATAACTCATGGTTTAACCCCAGCCGGCAACTAAGCACCACCCAGCCGCTTGCTTATCCCTCCCTGGTGGGATGGGGGAGAGATTTGGAAGAGTGAAAGTGAGAAAACTCATGGGTTGAAATAAAGACAGTTTAATAGGTAAAGGAAAAGCCACACATGCAAGCAAAGCAAAACAAGGAATTAATTCACTACTTTGCATTGGCAGGCAGGTGTTCAGCCATCTCCAGGAAAGCAGGGCTCCATCACACGTAATGGATACTTGGGAAGAAAAACACCTCGAAACATCCCCTCCTTCCTTCTTCCCACAGCTTTATATGCTGAGCGTGCCATCATATGGTATGGAATATCCCTTTAGTCAGTTGGGGTCAGCTGTCCCAGCTCTGTCCCCTGCCAGCATCTTGGGCACCCGCAGCCTACTTACCGGTGGGGTGAGAGGCAGAAAAGGCCTTGACTCTGACTAAGCCCTCCTCAGCAATAACTAAAACATCCCTGTATTATCAACACTGTTTCCAGCACAGATCCAAAACATAGCCCCATACTAGCTACTGTGAAGAAAATTAACTCTACCACAGCCAAAACCAGCATAATAACATATTTAGCAATATTTAGAATATTTTAGTATGCAGCATGTGCTTTCTCCCATCTAGAAATCATTGAAGGGATTATCTGCATTGAATCACCATCATTATGTACATCACTATTTGTGTAGCAGATTCAGAACACCTCAGTATAGTGTAAAAGTTTTCTGAAACATTTAATTTTGACAATTTAATTTTTATGACTTTTGGTATTGTTGCAGGTTTATTTATGGCTTTATTTTGTTTGACATATGTAACATAGCATGCTCACTGAATCATCCTTGACTTTAACTGGTAGGTGTATGACATATCTGGCACTGAATGAATGAAAAAGCCATTCTTCAGGACACTGGTAGATGAATGGAAATGGAAGAAATGGAAGGCAAATCATCTGTTACAGAGATGTTTCTTTTTTTAGGCAAAGTGGGGTTAACTTCAGAGCAAGAGCCTCACATATGGAGCACCTCCTACTTGCATGTCAAATGAAAACATCTGTAGCACACAGTCACTGTTCTTAGTTAAACAAAAGCAAAGTGAAACAGAAGCAAGTCGCTTGTCGCTATCAAGTTGTAAATTTGGAATTTTCAGCTGGATAGATCAGCTCTTGTGTCATTATCAGTACTAATCTGGGAAAATAATACTACATCCAGACTCCTAATCCAGATGTGCATCTGGGTTGAGACTGTGTTGCACATCTAACCTTGAGTACCTGCTGGTCTCTTCCTACAGTGGAAACCTGTGTTTGCAAACTGAATGACCTTTCCTCTATTCTTTACTCAGTCTTTGGGACCCTGCTGCTATCAAATGAAGTTTATGCTGTTTATTCCTAGTTTGGAACTGTAAACTTGCTTCATTTTTGAGGATGCAGATTCTAGAAAGGAAAATTTGTGTCCAGAGTGTTCTCTACAGTTTGCCATCAGAGATGTTTTCTAAAGATTTTCTGCTTTGATGGGTGAGTTGTTGGTGCATTAACTTCGAGGTTTCTTTACCCTCATCAGAAAGGACTATATATGCTTAGAGAGGAAAAGTGGGAGTTTGACCATGTTAAAGAAACAGCAGCTGAAGTAAATGTTGCTCTGATCAGAGAGCCTCTTTGGTTTTTACCCTGGTTTGTTTTCTCAGCCATATCATCAGTCTGTGAATTCTCTACACTTTTCTTCTCTACTCCTATATTACATTTCTCCATAATTTTTTGGTACAGCACACATAGTAGTAAAAGATCTCATGTGAATACCTCTTACTTTTCCTAATCTAGCAAATTTCTGTTTAGCAGGTTGCGTTGTTCTTCATTTTTATGTATTTTTCTATGTGTTTTTTTGATCTTCTACTATCTTCTGGATCTTCTTTTGGCTCTTTTTTGGATCTTCTACCAGAAGGTGATGTCTGTTTTCTTGAGCTTTGCTATTTGAGATAGTGGGGAAGAACTTCTAAGATTCTGTAGCTGAGTCAGGGACCGAAGGAGCTCTATTCTGGTACCTAAAAGGGTACCCTTTAAAACACTTGTTAGGGAATGTGTGCATTTTGCTGGGACAAATAAAGCTGAAAACTAGTAGTTCAGTTGATGTAGAAAAAATGTGTAGTGCTGATATTTGTGGTCATGACTACTGTCACATTAAAGCCAACAGTTTTAGTCACCAGAATATTTCCATTTCTCTCCACTCCTTTTTTTTTTTTTTTGTCTGTCACGTTTTTCCAATATCTTAGGTGATGATTAGTGGCTAACTCACAAAAGGCGAAGGCTAAAAATGTTACAGAAACACAAAATCATGGTAGGCAAAGTTGAGGTTGTTGTTAAAACCTCTTCCAGGAGGAGGCTGCCTGCTTGCTCATTTTTGATCTTTTCATACAGGCCTGATTGTGTAAAACACAGAAGCAATTTAAAGCACATGGTCCCTGGGACTATTTGTGTACTTGAGCTGGATCAGGCACATTAAGGATCTATTGGATTTCATCTCTTTTCTGTCTAACACTCCAGTCTCACCACTGTGTTGGCATGGCTTTTGTTGACCAGTTCCTTACTTCTAAACATACAAGGCCATAGCCCTCTACATGAGTCTTATGAATTTTTTCCTGTGCTTTCATTGAGCTCTTGGAACTTTCATGCATACACAAGATGGGATTTTTCTTGTTATGGTGTCACGGTCCACTCAGTGGACTCGTGATGGTCTGTTAAACTCCGGTGCAAAAAAAACAACAAAGGCGAAAACGCTGAAGGGGTTTAGTTTCAATCAAGCAGTGTAACTTTATTATGTTGCCCGTAAAGCGGCGTGCGATAGGTAGAAGAGTGAAGAGGGAAAGAAAAGGTAAAGTAAAAGGAGAGAGGGAGAGAACTATAGCTGCCACCACGGGTCCAAGGTGTCCCTATGGTCCCAGGTCCGGTGACGTCCCATCGGTCCTTCCGATCGTCGTGATCTCCGGTCGGGAAAGCTTCCAAACTTTGGTTGTTAAGGAGCATCTTTTATGCTGAGCAACACACCTTGCCCCCTCCTCTGTCCCATGGACCACTGCCAACCTCCGCCTTCCCTCCACCTCCCCAAACAAGACTTTTGCGCATCCTCAAGGAGGAATGTCTTAGGTGTGGTTTGCCTTGGAGGCGAGTAGCCTTCGGCTAAGGGGGGGGTTTTTTCTCTTTTAATTATGACCTAAGGTCCAAGTCTTCTTGCCTGTTGCTAAGGCAGCAAGTGAGATTCATCTTCTTTGACAGCAGCTATTGTGGTTTTATCTCGGCCGTTACTTTCAGTCCCAGGTAGTGGAGAACAGTACACTGCTCTCCGTACCATGGAGTCCTCCCTCTTCGGGTGCTGGCATCCTTGTATCATCTCCAAGAATCTGTTGACGATGTTGAGACATTACTGTTGTTTCGGGTCAACTTCGGACCAACTATCACATATGATCATTCACTTCCCCAAAAGACTTGCTCTACGTATCAATTTTGGAAAAAAGGTTTAGAGTGAGTGACATATACTAGTGAAATAGTACAGAGTTGGAACTGAGTTGTATTTTTAAAGGCATGAAAGGTATTTTCTTTGAAGAATGGTAAAATTAGCTGATATGCTAAAAAACAGCACTGTAAAACTGATCCGCTATTTCAAAGGAGGTGGTAACCCTAACAATAGCAACTTGGATTGTAATCTGCTTTATCTACGGCGAAAAGGATCATCATAGAATCATAGAATGGTTTGGTTGGAAGAGACCTTAAAGACCATCTAGTTCCAACACTGCTGCCATGGACAGGGACACCTTCCACTAGACCACGTTGCTCAAAGCCGCATCCAGCCTGACCTTGAACACTTCCAGGGATGGAGCATCCACAGCTTCTCTGGGCCTTCACAATGAAGAATTTCTTCCTTATATCTAATCTAAATCTTCCCTCTTCTGGTTTAAAGCCACCGCCCGTTGTCTACCACTAAATGCCCTTGTAAAAAACCCCTCCTCAGCTTTTGTGTAGGCCCCCTTTAGGTACTCGAAGGCTGCCATAAGGTCTCCCTGGAGCCTTCTGTTCTCCAGACTGAACAACCCCAACTCTCTCAGCCTGTCTTCGCAGGAGAGGTGCTCCAGCCCTCTGATCGTCTTCATGACCTTCCCCTGGACTTGCTTCAACAGATCCATGTCCTTCTTATGTTGGGGATCCCAGAGCTGACGGCAGTACTGCGGGGGGGGTTTCACTAGAGCACAGTAGAGGGGCAGAGTCACCTCCCTCGGCCTGCTGGCCACGCTCCTTTTGATGCAGCCCAGGGCATGGTTGGCTTTCTGGACTGCAAGCAGACATTGCTGGGTCATATTGAGCTTCTCGTCAACCAGCACCCCCAAGTCCCTCTCCTAAGGGCTACTTTCAATCTATTCCCTGTGCAGCGTATATTTGATCAGTATTGCCCTGATCTAGATGCAAGACCTTGCACTTGGCCTTGTTGAACTTCATGAGGTTCACATACGCCCACCTCTCAAGCCTGTCCAGGTCCCTCTGGATGGCATCCCTTCCGTACAGCATGTCGACTGCACCACACAGCTTGGTGTTGTTGGCAAACTTGCTGAGTGTGCACTCAATCCCACCGTCCATGTCACCGACAAAGATGTTAATCAGTGCTGGTCCCAATGCTGACCCCTTAGGAACCGCATTTGTCACTGGTCTCCATTTGGACATCAAGTTGTTGACCGCAACTCTTTGCATGTGACCATCCAGCCAATTCCTTATCTATCCACAGAGAGGTCCATCCATCAAATTTATGTTTCTCCAGTTTATAGAGAAGGATGTTGTGCATGACAGTGTCAGATGCATTGCACAAGTCCAGGTGAGTGACGTCAGTTGCTCTTCCCTTATCCACCAACGCTATAACCCAGTCATAGAAGGCCACCAGGTTTGTCGGCACAATTTGCCCTGTGTTTTAACTATGCTGGTCGTCATCCTCATTGTCTTATGATTGTTTTCCATGCTAACTTTTTCTGTTTGTCTAGAATGTTTTCAAATACCCAAATTTGAGGGATTTACTGTATATTATTTAGAAGGCCTCTTCCCTTGATGATACATTTTATTTCCAGAATGTTCCCCTGAGAATTATTCAGTTTCTTCTCTTTTATTTCTTGCATCTCAGTTTCTTTATGCCCTTCAAATATTTACAGACTGTTACATCTTCTTTTAATTTTCATTTAGCCAATGTATAAGCGGCCTGCCAATATTTAGCTCTGTGATCTTCCTCCATGAATTTGTCCTTACAGAGCTGCTCGTGGTGCCTCTGCTTTTATTTTACTGACTGCTAATACACCTGCTTATTTTTAGTATTGAACCTAAAGTGTATTTCTTGTAAAATTTTACTGGGAACTTATCAAGTGTATGTTATCTTTTCATATGTTGTTTTATGCTACTTCTTTCTTTGCCTATACAAAGCAAAATTGTATCGTTTTAATTTATTGCCGTAGTGTCTGTTAAAGTATATGTACATTCTGAATGGCGTGTGATCTCTCTTTATGTGTTCAACAACAACAGTGTTAGGGCATTCTGGCTTGGATTGATTTAATAGAATTTTTTCCTTTATGCATTTGATTTCAGTTGTGTGAATAAATCCATTTGTTGCTTTTTATCTGTAGTTTTGGGGTTTCTGAAAAAAATATTTTTTATGTTATTTTTTCTGCCATTCTGGTGAACAGTAATGAATTTTCACACAGACATAAGCACCTTATCTTTCGAAATCTCTGAATATAAGACACGTAGCTAGTATGGAAAGATTGTTTAGCCATCTCTAAATATAAATTTTCTAGTGTTTTCTAAACAATATACTTTATGAGTAGCAGTTTATAGTAAAGTATATGAACAGAAGGAGATTTTACAGATAAATAGACCTCAATGACTTAGTTTGTTTTTATTATGTCTACTTAGCAATTAAATACCAGATAGCTTCTATTAATTTAGTATTACTAAGGGAATGATGAATATAAGTCAAGTAAAGAATACCTGGGGAAAAATCAGTTATAATAGACAATGAAATCACTTGCCATTAAGCAAAAAGTCCCTGTATTTTTGCATAGTCCAAATACTTCTACATTAAGTATAACATGATTCAAGACAGTTAATGTGATTTGTTAGGTTGCAACTCTTAAGAGGGGATGGCATTTAAAAAAAAAAAAAAAGCTGCTCATTTCCTAATTGCATTTTGGGAAACTGTCCTCAATTTCAGGTCATCCATTCCATCTCAGTAAAAAATCAACAAGTTTTCATAGCTGTCCAGTTGGAATTTTGTAAATAATAACATACTTGTAATGTTCTTTTGGAATGACATTTGATTAGTGGTTTTCATTGACACTGAAAACAGGCTGTGTGCCCTCTTCTCAATTTTGTCTTGCAAGCAAGTGAATGCCCTTTACAGTTTTCAAATGCTAACAAATAAAAAATAATGTCCCACTAATATATTTAAAGCAATAGTGCTTACAAAACAGAAAGAAGTTTAGTAGTTTGTTTGCTGCTTGAGAAACATCTTTCAGTAGGGAAATAAACACAGCACAAATAAATCTCAGTTAATCTCAGTTATTAAAAAACAGAGATTGGTTGACTAGAAAGATAAAGGTTCTGCCAGCCTTTTGCTTTTAAATATCTTTGAGAAAGCTCTTCAGGCTATACTGTGTAAATTTAGGTTCTGTCACAACCATGATTTTAAATATTTCTCGAGTTCTGCTTCAAATGCTTCTACACTGCAAACAATGTCAGTGTTCATAACAAGTAGATTTCAAGCTATTTTGCATAAACTTTTTACTATTTGTCACTTTGCCTGTATATAAAAAAATGAAAATTGTTCAAAAAATGCTGAAAATGCAGATCATTTTAAAATACATGTCTCTTAGTCAATTGTTTGCAAATCATACTTGCCATTGTTACTGATGAACATTAAAGAGCTTTGAACTGGATTGTTTCTCTTCGTGAGCTTAAAATGATTCCTCTTTTCGTTCAAAACTTGATAGTGTGTAAAGATGTCTCTGAACTCTGAACGCCACACGTAACAGTACACAGAAATCTTGTAAGACAGCTTTTCAGACTGTAAAGCAGTCTGGTGCTTGTGGCTGTTCCTATACTGAAGCTGGCAGTGTTCTACTGTACCTGGGACCACCAGGACTGGTGAGTCCACACCTGGAGTTCTGCATTCAGTTTTGAGCTCCCCAGCACAAGAGAGACATGGACATATTGGAGAGTGTCCAGAGAAGGGAAACCTGTCGTACAAGGAAAGGCTGAGAGAGCTGGGACTGGTTAGCCTGGTGAAGGCTTGGGTGATCTTCTCTATGTGCACAAATATCTTATGGGAGGGTGTAAAGAAAATGGGCCAGGCTTTTTTCAGTGGTATCCAGCAACAGAACAATAGGTAATTGTCACCATTGCTTCACTTACACCCATTGTTTGCTGTCCTGTCATTGGGCAAGTGAAACAGTGAAGGTTTGTCTGAACATCAGGAAACACTTTTTTACTGTGAGCATGACTGAGCACTGGCACAGGTTGGCCAGGGAGGTAGTGAAGTCTCCGTCCTTGGAGATAGTCTAAAGCTGTCTGGACATGGTGCTGGGCAATCAACTTCAAGTGGCTCTGCTGAAGCAGGGGTGTTGGACCAAATGACTTCCAGAGGTCCCTTCCAACCTCAACCATTTTGTGATTCTGTGGTTAATGACACAGAATTAAAATGTACAATGAGTAACATCGATACACAATTTCACTACCTTTTGTCAGTCTCCTACAACCAACAAAAAGAGTAGTGACAGACATAGATGATTAATAAAATCAGGCTTTTTGCTGAAAGTCTGGGTTAGTTCAATCAATCAAGTAGTAAATAAGATACTCTTGCCATTCCTAGATTCATCTTGCGAAAGAGTAATCAAGGTGTGTAAGTGCTCTCAGATCTACTTCAAATCAGCATCAATAAAGACTGTGACAGCCTATGCTGCAGGGTAACAAACTAGGAAACAGTGTCATAGTAGTGTTGTTGTGTTCTTATTAAACCTTAGTGGGGTTGCTCTTTTCAAAACTGATGATTGTGATATTCTGTAATAGTTAAAATTATACCTGTTCTGCTTTGTTTGGGGTTTGGTATTTAAATTTTCAAATTTCGTACATCCTTTCTGTCACACACACAAGAAAAGTACATATTTAAAGTAAGAACTGAAGCTTTGGTAAATGGTCATTATTCTGCTCCTTTTGTTTGTAGTAAGAATTCTAACAGTTCTTTAGCAAACTGCTTCACAAGGAGCCTGGCTGTTTGCAGTCAAGGATTTTCTCTTTTATTAGCGCTCAGAAGATGGTCCTGACAGGTTGCAGCATGTTTGTGCAAGATTCCAGCAGTTGCAAAGGTTCTCTCATGATCTCCAGTGTCACCGTTTAAGGCTGGGCCGGCTCTTAAAACAGGCGGCAGACGCTCTCTGTTAACCCCCTCCCTCCCCCCAGGAGGGGAAAGGACGGAGAAAAGGGAGAGAGACTTATGGGCTGGAAATTAAAACTGCTTTAATAATACAACAATAATGAAAGAAAAGTATAGGATATTAATACTAGTAGTACTAATAATGGAA
>NW_009635169.1:0-5593 GCF_000690535.1 Cariama cristata
CACTCTGTCCCTTCATCCAGGTTGTTGACGGATAGGTTGAACAAGAGCGGACCCAGAACTGACCCCTGGGGAACATCACTAGCTACAAGCCTCTGTGTCACTGATCACGACCCTCTGAGCTCTACCATTCAGCTAGTTCTCAATCCACCTCACTGTCCACTCATCTAACCCGCACTTCCTGAGCTAACCTATGAGGATGTTATGGGAGACAGTGTCAAAAGCCTTGCTGAAGTCAAGGTAGACAACATCCACTGCTCTCCGCACAGAAGACTATCAGATTGATCAAGCATGACTTCCCCTTGGTGAATCCATATTGATTACTACTGATAACCTTCTTTTCCTCCACCTGTAGTTTCCTGGGTCCTCTATCTTGTCCTTTTTGAAGACTGGAGTGACATTGGCTTTCCTCCAGTCCTCAGGCACCTCTCCCGTTCTCCATGATCTTTCAAAGATGATGGAGAGAGGCTCAGCAACAACATCTACCAGCTCCCTCAGCACTCATGGGTGCATCCCATTGGGGCCTATGGATTTGTGGTGTCCAGTTTCCTTAAATAATCTCTAACCTGATCCTCATCAATCAAGGGGAAGTCTCCCTTTCTCCAGGCTTACCCCCAGGGTCTGAGATTCTTGAGGGCAAAGCAAGCATTCAGCAACTCTGCCTTCTCTGTGTCCTCTGTCACCAGGGCACCCACCTGGTTCAACAGTGGGCCTACATTTTCCCTAGTTTTCTTTTTGCTGCTGATGTATTTGTAGAAGCCTTTCTTTTTGTCTTTGACATCCCTTGCCAGATTTAATTCCAAGTGGAACTTAGCCTTCCTCGTCGCATCCCTACATACTCTAACAACATTCCTGTATTCCTCTCAAGTAGCCTTTTTTCCTTTTTAACATGTTCTATAAACTTCCTTCTTCCATCTGAGTTTTGCTCGAAGCTCCTTGCTCATCCATGCAGTTCTCCTGCCCACTTTGCTTGATTTCTTGCTCATAGGCATGCACCGATCTTGAGCTTGGAGGAAGTGGTGCTTGAATATCAACCAGCTCTCTTGGGTCCGCCTACCTTCCAGGGCCCTAACCCATGGGATCCCTCTAAGTAGGTCCCTGAAGAGGCCAAAGTTAGCCCTCCTGAAGTCCAGGGTAGTAATCCTACTTATTGCCCTGCTTCTTCCCTGCAGGATCCTGAGCTCCACAATCTCATGGTCACTGTAGCCAAGGCTGCCCTCAAGCTTCACGTCCCCAACAAGTCCTATTTTGTTTGTTAGTACAAGACCCAGCAGAGCACCTCTCCTCCTTGGCTTCTTCACCACCTGTGTCAAAAAGTTGTCTTTAATGCTCTGCAGGAACCTCTTGGACTGATCTTCCTAAGAAGTATGTAGTCACCCATGACAACATTCCAGCCATGTGAGCTATCCAACCATCTCTCTGTAATTGTAGTGAGATCATTGCCTTGCAACCTCACACAGATCTCTAATTCTTCATCTTTATTCCCCACACTGCATGTGTTGGTGTACTGGCATTTCAGAGAGGTATTCCAGCATGGAAGTTTCCCAGGGTAGGTGGAAGAACAGCTAACATAGCCATACACACCCTTGAGGTGGTTGGTCATCTGGTTCTCATCTAGGGAGGAAGCTAAGCAACATCTTATTAGATGCACTAATGTGTACCTTTAGAATTACCAGATGCCTGGGGTGAAAACCTGACCAAAGATGCAATATCACTTTGAATGTAGTTCAGTGCTAGAAACAGGTGGATAAACAGCGATTTCCATCAGTATGTTAATCACAGTGTAGTTGATTCACAAAATAAATCTTTTGATGAACCTCTTAGTGGAGGTATAAATAAAATTATACAACATAATTCTATTCTGTTAATTCAATACAGTAGATCAAATTTAGAAATCATGGAGTTACCCCTATTAAGGACTCAAGAAATATCGCTTCCTAAAATGGATGTTATACAAACATGTGGCAAAAATAAACAGAATGCTGGAATCATAACATGGTTTAATGAGAAGGGACATTCAAAATCCTCTAGTTCCAACCTCTCTGCCATGGGCAGGGACACCTTCCACTACACCAGGTTGCTCAAATCTCCATCCAATCTGGCGTTGAACACTTCCAGGGATGGGGCATCCACAATTTCTCTGGGCAACTTGTTCCAGGGTCTCACCACCCTCACCGTGAAGAATTTCTTCCTAATATCTCACCTAAATCTTCCTTCTTCCAGTTTAAAGCCATTGCCCCTTCTCCTATCACTACATGCCCTTGTAAGAAGACCTTCCTCAGCTTTCTTGTAGGCTGCTTTAGGTACTGGAAGGCTGCTATAAGGTCTCCCCAGAGCCTTCTCTTCTTCAGATTGAACAACCCCAACTATCTCAGCCTGTCTTCATAAGAGAGATGCTCCAGCCCTCTAATCATCTTCGTGGCCTCCTCTGGACTTGCTCCAATAGGTCCATTTCCTTCTTGTGTTGGGAGCCCCAGAGCTAAGCATAGTACTCCAGGTGGGGTCTCACCAGAGCAGAGCAGAGGGGGAGAATCACCTCCCTCGACCTGCTCGTCACACTTCTTTTGATGTAGTCCAGGATACAGTTTGCTTTCTGGGCTGCAAGCAAACATTGCCAGTTCATGTTAAGCTTCTCGCCATCCAACATCCTCAAGTCCTTCTCCTCAGGGCTGCTTTCAATCCATTCTCCACCCAACCTGTATTTGGCGTTGTCCCGACCCAGGTGGACAACCTTGCACATGATCTTGTTGAACTTCATGAAGTTCACACAGGCCCACTTCTCAAGCCTGTCAAGGTCCCTCTGGATGGCATCCCTTTCCTCCAGCATGTCAACTGTGCCACACAGCTTGGTGTCATTGGCAAACTTGCTGACGGTGCACTCAATCCCACTCTCTGTGTCGCCAACAAAGATGTTAAACAGCACTGGTCCCAATACTGATCCCTGAGGAATGCCAGTCACCACTGGTCTCCACTTAGACATCGAACCATTGACTGCAACTCTTTGAGTCTGGCCACCCAGCCAATTCCTTGATTACTTATGTCCTGTTGTGTTGTCCCTCCAACAGATATCAGGGTGGTTGAAGTCTCCCATGAGGACCAGGGCTTGTGAATGTGAGACTGCTTCTGTCTTTCTATAGAGGGCCTCATCCATCCGGTCATGCTGGTCTGGTGGCCTGTAGCAGACTCCCACTATAATGTCACTTGTCCCTGCTCTCCCTTTAATCCTGACCCATAGGCTCTCATTTGGCTCCTCATCCATCCCGAGGCAGAGCTCCATGCAGTCCAGCTGGTCATTGACATAGAGGGTGACACCCCCTCCTTGTCTGCCCTACCTGTCCTTCTGAAAGAGCCTGCATCCTTCCATTCCAACATTCCAGTCATAGGATCCATCCCACCATGTCTCTGTGATGCCAATAAGGTCATAGCCCTGCAGGCAGGCATGTATCTCCAACTCTTCTTGTTTGCTCCCCGTGCTATGAGCGTTTGCATAGAGGTATTTAAGTTGGGCCCCTGATGAAGCTGATTTACTGGCTGGAGTGGCTGGTATTCCATCGTGTTGCTCTTCAGGTGCTCTCCTGCTGGCCTGTGATCCCTCTCCAGGCTCTGGGCATCTCTTGCTGGCCTCCAACTAGTAGGAATGGGATGGATTGACGTTCCCCTTCCCAGCAACCTTAGTTTAAAGCCCTCTTCACCAGCTTGGCAAGCCTATGACTGAAGATGCCCTTCCCTTTCTCTGACAGGTGGACCCCATCAGCTCCCAGCAGACCACATTTCTCAAAGCGAGTTCCATGGTCTAAGTAGCCGAACCCCTGGCTGTGGCATCCTTCCCTTAACCATTTGTTGATTTGCCAGATTTGACTGGCCCTTTTAACCCCCTTCCCTCTGACTGGATCGATTGATGAAAACCTACCTGTGCTTCAGAGTCCCCTACTGACATTCCAGGGCTCTGTAATCCTTCTTAATACTCCTCAGACAGCAGCAATAATCTTGTTACGTAAGCAATGACTTTTACAGGTATTTATCCTTTTTTTTTTTTTTGGCACAAATTTCTACAGGTGGGCTGTTTGTATTTTGCTAAATATTTGCCGAAAACTTTAGGAAGCTGATTATATAAGTCAGAAGTAAATTTTGATTAATTTAATTTCCCCTAATAGTTTTGTGGGTGAGTTGTATGACTTACCTGGATTATGAATATTAAAAGGATAGCTTTCAAACAAATGTACAATGTGAAATGTAATGTAAGGAACATTGGAGGTAAACTTTTATGCTTAAGAATGTAAAAGTGATCAAGTACTTCAATATTTATAGAAAAAGAAAAGAATTGCAAATTAATATTTGCTTCTAAATGTAAATAAATACAAAAATATTTTTTTATTTTGATGATACACATAGTTCTGCTCCAATTTTACAGAATAGATTTGTATCAATTTACAGACTATGCAATAAAATTTTAGTAGGGTTGTGTATAAATTACTGGAAGATAAGTATTTGGAGAAATAAACAGCCAACACACTTGGCTTGGTTGTAAAAAGATTAAAATCTCTTTGAATATACAAGCCTGAGAGACCTATTTTTTTAAGATGTCCCATCATATAGTGGAAACTGGCCTATACTTTAAAATATCACAAAATTTTTAAAAAGTCAAAGGATTTTGCAGTTGTCATTTTAAAATACTGAGTTTAAAATTATTTGCTGTCATCCCCTATCTTGTGTTCCAACTTGAACGTACATCGCACCAATGCTTACAGAAATCAATAAGGTCTTTTTCAATATATATAACACACATTTTTTCTCTCTGTTTTGCCCTAAGGGCTTTAACCTGGAAATAATGAAATGGCTGGCATTCTGAGCCAAGGACCCAGTTTCCACTAAGTGGGTACAGACAAGTCTTTGTTGTGATTGCCCTAAATTATTGTTACAAGAGATGGGGATCACAGATGTAAAAAACTTAATGCAGTCACAGTCTGTACTGAAGAACAGGTCATACAGAAACCTCTAGACGTGTTCTGTGATATCTGCAGAGCTGCCTAAACCATTAGTAAAGGAGTTGCTCAGCTGAGTTCGGTTAGATCAAAACTGCCTTAGCGGCTATTCCTGTGAAGTGTGGTTGACTAAAACCAGGAAACTAAAGTCAGGAATTGATAAGGCAATTAAATAGAGCAATTTCTCCAAAAAAATGGAAGAATCAGATGCAAAGTTGGAGAAGTCATCCAGTTGTCCTGGTTTTGACTGGGATAGGGTTAATTTTCTTCCTAGTAGCTGGTACAGTGCTGTGGTTTTGGATTTAGTATGAGAATAATGTTGATAACACACTGATGTTTCAGTTGTTGCTAAGTACTGCTTACCTTAAGTCAAAGACTTTCCAGTTTCCCATGCTCTACCAGTGAGAAAGTACACAAGAAGCTGGGAGGGAGCATAACTAGGACATCTGAGATGAACTAGTCAAAAGGATATTGTATACCATAAAACATCATGCTCAGTACATAAACTGGGAGGAGTTGGCCAGGAGAGGCCGATCACTGCTCAGGGACGGGCTGGACATCACTCAGTGGCTGGGGGGGAATTAATTTTATTTCTCTTTCTCTTTTTGTTATCT
>NW_009635170.1:0-7600 GCF_000690535.1 Cariama cristata
CATAAGTCTCTCTCCCTTTTCTCCACCCTCTCCCCTCCCTGTGGGAGGGAGAGTTAACAGAGAGCATCTGTCACCTGTTTTAAGAGTCAGCCCAGCCTTAAATGGTGACAGCTAACTAATGTTAAGTTATTCAGACAAAAGAATATATTTAAAAGAATAGAGTACGATTAAAAAGTCAGGTTGGTTAAACTTATTCTGCAACACATAGACAGATAGGAGCAGCCTCACGTTCACAAGCCCTGGTCCTCATGGGGGACTTCCACCACCCTGGTATCTGTTGGAGGGACAACACAGTGGGGCATAAGCAAGCCAGGAGGTTCCTGGGATGTGTTGATGATAATTTCCTTCTCCAAGTGAAGGAGGAGCCAATGAGGAGAGGTGGTATGCTGGAAATTGTTCTCACGAACAAGGAGGGGTTGGTGGGGAAAGTAAAGCTCAAGGGCAGCCTGAGCAGCAGTCACCATGAAATGGTGGAGTTCAAGGTCCTTAGGGCAGTGAGGAGGGCACACAGCAAGCTCACTGCCCTGGACTTCAGGAGAGCAGGCTTTGGCCTCTTCAGGGAGCTGCTTGGTAGAGTACATTGGGATAAAGTCCTGGAGAGAAGAGGGGCCCAAGAAAGCTGGTTAATGTTCAAGGATCACCTCCTCCAAGCTCAGGAGTGATGCATCCCAACCAAGAGGAAGGCAGGCAAACACACCAGGAGGCCTGCATGGATGAACAAAGAGCTCCTGGACAAAAACACAAGAAGGAAGCCTACAGAGGGTGGAAGCAAGGACAGGTAGCCTAGGAGGAATAGGAATACAGAGAAATTTTCTGAGCAGCCAGGGATCAGGTTAGGAAAGCTAAAGCCCTGATAGAATAAATCTGGCTAGGGGCATCAAGGACAACAAGAAAAGCTTCTATAAGTACATTGATGGTAAAAGGAAGACTAGGGAAAATGTGGGCCCTCTCTGGAAAGAAATGGGAAATTGTGTTACCCAGGACATGGAGGAGGCTGAGGTATAAAATGACTTTTTTGCCTCAGTCTTCACCAGCAAGTGCTCCAGTCACACCGCCCATGGCATCAGGTATATGGTTGGACTTGATGATCTTTGAGGTCTCGTCCAACCATAATGATTCTATGATTCTAAGTCACAGAAGGCAAAGGCAGGGATTGGGAGAATGAAGAACCACCCAAAGTAGGAGATCAGGTCTGAGACCATCTAAGGAACCTGAAGGTGCACAAGTCCATGGGACCTGATGAGATGAATCCAAGAGTCCTGAGGGAACTGGTGGATGAAGTTGCTAAGCCACTATCCATCATATTTGAGAAGTCATCGCAGTCTGGTGAACTTCCTGCTGTCTAGAAAAGGAGAAACAAAACCTCCATTTTTAAAAAGGGAAAAAAGGAAGATGCGGGGAACTACAGACTGGTCAGTGTCACCTCTGTGCCTGGCAATATCATGGAGCAGATCCTCCTGGAAACTCTGCTAAGGCACATGGAAAATAAGGAGGTGATTGGTGACAGCCAACACGGCTTCACTAAGGGCAAACTGTGCCTGACAAATTTGGTGGCCGACTACGACAGGGTTGCAGCACTGGTGGATAAGGGAAGAGCAACCAATGTAATATTCCTGGACTTGTGCAAAGCATTTGACACCGTCCTGCACAACATGCTTGTCTCTAAAATGGAGAGACATGGATTTGACACATGGACCTCCTGGTGGATAAGGAATTGGCTGGAAGGTCACACTAAACAAATTATGGTCAACAGTTCAATGTCCATGTGGAGATTGGTGATGAGTGGCATTCCTCAGGGGTTGGTACTGGGACCAGCGCTGTTTAATATCTTTGTTGGTGACATGGACAGTGGGATTGAGTGCACTCTCAGCAAGTTTGCTAGCAACATCAAATTGTGTGGTGCGGTTGACATGCTGCAGAGAAGGAATGTCATCCAGAGGGACCTTGACAGGCTTGAGAGGTGAGTCCATGCAAACCTCATGAAGTTCAACAAGGCCAAGTGCAAGGTCCTGCATATGGGTCAGGGCAATCCCAAGCACAAATACAGACTGGGCAGAGAATGGATTGAGAGCAGCCCTGAGGAGAAGAATTTGGGGGTGTTCGTTGATGAGAAGCTCAACATGACCCAGCAATGTACGCTTGCAGCCCAGAAAGCCAATCATATCTGGGCTGTATCGAAAGAAACATGGTCAGCAGGTCGAGGGAGGTGATTCTCCCCCTCTACTCCATCCTGGTGAGACCCCTCCTGCAGTACTGCCTTCAGCTCTGGGGCCCCCAACACAAGAAGGACATGGACCTGTGGGAGTGAGTCCAGAGGAGGGCCAGGAAGGTGATCATGGGGCTGGAGCACCTCTCCTGTGAAGACAGGTTGAGAGAGTTGGGGTTGTTCAGCCTGGAGAAAAGATTGCTTTGGGGAGACCTTATAGCCGCCTTCCAGTACCTAAAGGGGGCTTACAAGAAAGCTGAGGAGAGAATTTTTACAAGGGCATGTAGTGATAACACAAGAATTAACAGCTTTAAACTGGAAGATGGAACATTTAGATTAGATAATAGGAAGCAATTCTTCCCTGTGAGGGTGGTGAGGCACTGGAACAGGTTGCCCAGGGAAGCTGTGGATGTCCCATCCCTGGAAGTGTTCAAGGTCAGGTTGGATGAGGTTTTGAGCAACCTGACTTAGCTGAATATGTCCCTGACCATGGCAGAGGGTTTGGAATTAGATTATCTTTAAGCTCCCTTCCAACCCAAACCATCTTATGATTCTATGTTTCTATGAAATGCTTAAATTCTATGATGCTTCTATGACTAGAGTTTCTAATGATCCCTGTAGTCATGCGGTCTCCTCCAACACTAGGGTGGCAAGAGGTTGACTGAGGACACGGGGAAGGGGTGCAGAGAGAGGTTGTGGCTCCAAGCAGGGACCTTCTCTCTGGGCCTCGGGGCCCTGCACAGACCTGCTTTCTGGACACGCTTGGCGCC
This sequence comes from Cariama cristata, assembly GCF_000690535.1. Classification (NCBI taxonomy): domain Eukaryota; kingdom Metazoa; phylum Chordata; class Aves; order Cariamiformes; family Cariamidae; genus Cariama; species Cariama cristata. The sequence continues at coordinate 2,977 of NW_009635170.1, forward strand.
CCACAGCTTATGCCCCATTTCAGCTGCCTGCTCTGTGTGCAGTGAGCATCTTGGGAGCTCCCTGAGCTGCATATGTGGGAGGCTGGAAGGGCCTCACCAGTTCCAGTCTCTCATGTTGAAGGTCGCACCCCATGCCTCCGTGTCTCTACCAGCAGCAGATGAATACTCACCGAAAGCAGTTAGGCTCATCAAGAAGGGGATTATGAAGACTCTTTTCTTTTTCCAGGTGACGATCTCTTTCCTGAAAAAGAGGGAGTCCTGGGGTTAGCAGTGGTCAAGGCCAGAGCCCTGCACCTGGGGGATTTTCTCTCACAAGCTAAGGAGCAGCAATTTTGGAGAAGCCAAGGTCTCCTGGTGGGGAGCACTGCCAGCCTACCCTGCTTGCCCTGGCCCACTGGCACCCCTTGTCTCCATGTCCACACCGGACACATGTTGTACTCAGAGGGTGGAGATGCCTGTGCTGAGACGTCTCTGGATGGAGACCATAGCCACTGTCAGACTGAAGACCAATCCTGGGCAGAGAAACCGGAGAATTGCCTGAGGTCCCTTCTGGAGGACATAAGTCCATTGCATGCCAGATCCCTGCAGGGAGGTGGGAGCTGGTCCTCCCTCCCTGGGGCAGGGGCAGGGCTGTGGTTATGCCCTGGAGAGGGGGGCAGTTGGACACACCCTGGGAGCAGGGAGCAGGGGACCGGCCAGGATCCCCTTGCAGGCAGGGCACTGACAGCTCCACCCTGTGAATACAGATGTTGGAATAAGTCTCTGAATTCTCACACTTAGCTTTATCCTAAAAAAGCAACACAGAACATTGAATATTGTTATTTATGCATTAGTAAATCCTGTTGAAAGAACAAATTCGGAGACGAGTATAATGCAAATAAAAGGGAAAAGACCTCTCTTGTGTCAATAGTACATGTTTATTTAACAGTTTTATCTGCAGAAAAGGGACAGTATTTCTGCCTATGCATATTCATCCAAGCAGTATGCAGTTTGTTTTAAGAAGATGAGTTTGTAAGAAGACTCCCTCTTAGGTAAGAAGAAAAGGCATAGAAAGAGATTGGTGACTGCTTAAGCCAATGCTAAGAATTGCTTTAGATAATAGATTGTGGAGATTGGATCTGAGAGTTTTGCGAGTTTTGCATTCCTCTCTGTGCCTGCCACTGGTGTCAGCAAAAGCTCTCTTTACACTGTTGCTTTACATTCTCCAAAATGAGATTATTACTACTGCATAACGAAACTGACAGCACTGGTGAGATGTTTGTGCTTTGTGGTACCACGTGTACAACAAGAAGATGAAGCAAATGGAAAAGTGAGGCTAAGACAGTTTGACTAGAATAGAACACATATTGCTCCCTTGTACATACACTTTACATTACCCAGGTATTTTGTCATTACTGCCTAGTTAAATAGTGCAGAGCTGAATACTTATGCTCAGAAGTTACAAGCAGGTTTTCACGTTGCTCATACTTTCACTCCACTATTCATCCAAATGCAATTAGTTCCAGTATTGCTAATATTCATAGTCTATTATGGCCCTCTGTGACAACTGCTGTTAGTAAAACTGATGTCTCAATAACTCCTTAGTAGCTGACAAGGAAGGAAACAGATCTAATGCCAGATCCTATAGAAAGAATGATGTTGCAGTAATAAGGACATAAAAGAAGGGCAAGAGAATTACATTTTTGTCAAGCTGCTACAGGGCAGCAGAAAACAGCCTGACCGCACTCTGTGCAATTTAGCTATAACTGGGGCATCTGGAAAAGCGGTTTTAAAGAAAACTCCAGACCAGGTCATGGGACAAAAAAAGACAAATGTCAAAGACAAGAGGCAGCTCTGCAACTCTCCCTGTTCATGACACCTGTATGCCCTGCCTTCCTCGTTTGCAAAAGATCAAGACTGTCAATTTGAGACACAATATTTGATTGCTGATGCCTCCCTATAAAGATGTGAGGCTTGAGACATAGTGACCATGCTAAGCACCTCAGGACTACCACAGATTTTGCACTGCCTTGCAACACTGTGCTTTCCAAATAAATTCGAGTGATGCTGCACGCAGTGTTTACCAGCAAACACCTCAGGTGAAGAGTATGTAGTTTGTTTTGGATGAGTACTGTGAATAGTCAATGGTTACCTTAATGGGACGTGCTGAAACACACCACCAAAAAGTATTTCAAATCTCATCCCTAAAAATTGCTGTAAGAATACGCTTTGCCCTTTCAAAATTAATTCTAGAAAAAAAAATAATCTTGTTTCACTTCACAGCATTTTCAAGGTAAATTTTCAAAGACAAAAAGTGCAGTTAAGAGAACATTTCTACTTAAAGTTGCAGGCAGATGGGAATCTGTTTCCCCTCTTAGCTTACAAAGACCTCTTGTGCCTGAATATCTTGAACTTCCATTTCTAGTGTTTCTCTAGTTATTCTAGTATTATTCACAGCAACAGCACCGTTGATACAATGTGCATGTACCCAGCAGGAGGCATAAATAGCAAACACCATGTTTATAATAATTTTGGCCTAGTAAATAGGTAACAGTGGTAAATGAGATTTTAGAAAAAAAATAACACATTGGTGTACCACTAGTCACTTGTATGTATTATAAAAATTATTGCTTTAACAGATCCAATTTTTACAACAGTGATGATTTTAACAGGATATGTATTTTGTAAATTGGCTTTGCAAATACAGTTCCTGAATAAGCCCATGAAGTTTTTTTATATTTCCCTGTATTTGACACTGGTGACATCTTGTGGTAAGTTAACTCACGGTAAATAGCACCTGTTGCTTTTGCTTGCCTTGATCTGCTGAGACATGCTTATTGCTGTGTGATGGAGTTCTGCAATTGATAAAGCGTAGTATGCAGCTTCACACTGGCGAGATACTACATGTTTTAACCAAATTTATCTAGAGTAAAATTGTTTTAGGTCACTGGCAAGAAAAAGACCCACCTAAGTGTCACAGTATGCTTTTTTTACTACATATGTCAAGTTTCAGCTCTTTCTATTGTCTGTGAATCATCATAGCCAATTCCTGATGTTTGTAATAGCAAGCACCCTACAGCCTTCTCCATGCGTTTTTTTTTTTTTTTTTTAAATTCCAGAAAAAAACAACAGGGAAGTACATGTTTATTGGAAAGTAATCAAAACTGAAGCCTCAGATTTGTCTCTTCTGTAGTTTGGGGTTTATTCAGCCTCCAGGCTGGATTTTCTAGATATAGTATAAAAGCTGTGTAAGAGAAAAGTACTAGTAACGTGAAAACATCTAAGATTTTATACTTCTTCTGTTCCTGGTCAAAAACTTGTCAGCATTTTAGTATGAACATATTAACATACTAACATGAGCCATGTGATTGCTGGTAGACTTGTGTAGATCTCTATGTTTCAGTTAGAAGATAACCAAAAGATTATCTTCTTTTGGTTATCTGCTGAACACTGGTGGCATCACCTTCATTCAGCTCCCAACTAAGTCAATATGAACTGCGTTTGGTTTGGAAGGGAGCTGAATCACAGCAGGCTGGTAGCTTGTGGCATTTCAAATGCATGTAGACACCTGAAGTTGCTACTGCTGTTCTGCTAGAATTCCTGGTTTTCAGATTGCTGGGAAATGCTACCAAAGTAACTTTAAGGGACAGATCACCTGATGCAGAGGATGACTAAATGAGTTCAGTATCTTTACATCCTCAGTTTAGGCAAAACTTCTCCTTCCCCTGGCTTCTAGTTAATTATTAAGTAGACAGCAGTTGCTGGGAAAAAAAATACTTTCTCTACGTGTTATGCTGCTAAATTTCCTTTGGCTTGTTATAGCTCTGTGTAAGTTACATGTCAAAAGAAATCTCATACTCTAGCTTCAGAAAGAAAGGAGAAAAAAAATCAAACCGGTTATTGTTGTAAGTAGCGTGTACCAGAAAGTTCATGATTCACATCTAGAAAGCTAAACTCTTCTTGCTGAAGAGGATTGGTTAATAAAGTGTCCTGGTTTGGCTAAAAAAGGACTATTTCTGCTTTAAGTAGATTTTCTTTCCCTTCAGTTAACTTTGCTTAGTAACTGCACTCTCTGAAGCTGACTACCATCAGTCTCTCTCCCTTCTCTCCTCTCCTTCCCCTCCTGGGAAAGGACGGGGTTAACAGAGAGCATCTGCCACCGGCTGTAAGCGCCGGCCCAGCCTTAAACGGTGACATAAAGCTACGGGATGGATGGAGAAGTATTTATGTAACTGCCAGACTATGGGGACTGCAAATGTCACAGTCCTAAGCCGCCTCTCTTGTGTGTGATCTGACTCCAGTAAAATAACTTGGATATTTTGTCCTCCCCAAAGTTACAGTGCAGTTTCCTTGCAGGAAATGTGGGAAGAAGACCGGTCTGGTTGAACAGAGAGCTCTGGCTGGAACTCAGGAATAAGAAGAGAGTTTACCAGCTTTGGAAGAAGGGACAGGCAACCCAGGAAGAGTACAAAGACATTGTCAAGGCATGCAGAAAGAAAATTAGAAAGGCGAAAGCCCAGCTGGAACTCACTCTGGTCACAGTCATAAGAGACAACAAAGGTTTTTACAAATACGTTAACAAGAAAAGAAGGACCGAAGAGAATCTCCCCCCTTTGCCGGATGAAGAGGGGAACATTGCCAGCAA
>NW_009635171.1:0-16432 GCF_000690535.1 Cariama cristata
ACTCCTTTATTTATAATATTTATATTTATTTATAATAAAGGAATCATTCTTTTATTAAGAAGTTGTATAAAGGTAACATATGAAGCCCCCATCCAGGTCTGAGTCCATTTGGCTGGGTACAAAACATGAAAATGGACAGATGGTCATTACATCAAAACATTTTTGATTTCTTTCTGTGAGGAAATTAAAAGAATATGTTAACAGATCAGGAAGGAAAAAAATAACACCTATGGTATCCAATAAAGATAAGTTTTATGGAACAATTATTGAGGACAATCCTTTTTCTGAATTAAAAAAGGTATAATCAATTACTACACAATGAGCTAGAAAATAATTCTCCATGTTAAAAGAAACCGAAGGTCTAACAGGACACCTTTTTTTTTTTTTTTTATTCCCCCCCCAGAGTAAAGGCAGAAACACAACCCCGTGAAGCTGGAGTGAATCAAACTGCTTTTCTGGAGATGGAGTCTGTAAGGCCCAGGTACACACCAAGTGACAGGACACACGTACACCTCCGTGCTGGCACCACTTTGCTGTGGTTTCATCCATAGCACAGAGTACAATACTTCCCTTGCAATTTAGTTTCTGTGAGCTAAATGCATGGAAAATCATTGGAACAGCAGCTTTTCCCACAAATTATTTTAATAGCCAAAATACAGGGTTGGTTAATATAGGAAAGTAACAGGGGACTAATGAAAAATACCCTCAATTTGCATACTCCTGTTTACTTAAAAGCCATGAATTCTGTTTGTTTAAAAGGTACAAACACACCAACCTCCTGTTTGTAAATCAAGTTCCATCCCTGCAAAATATGAAGCTTTTAAAGAAACAGATTAGCCATTAAAATAAATTCAGAGACATTAAGTACATCAATAAATAGCAGCTTGCTATAGCGTTAAATCTCACAGAAAAATTCTGTGCTTGAATATAAAGGGTCCCCATTTATTATGGCACACTGTGTGGGAAAACAGCCAGACAGGGGAGAGTGTCTTCTTAGTGTCTGCACTGAGGGAAATAAACACCCTGGGAGAAAGCAAGTGCTTGTGAAAGAGATCATACAAATGCTCCAGGCACGAGAAACCTTTCAGTTGGCGTTCACTTTTTCTTTCGACACCATATACAATCAACTGTGATAAGTGAGTAAGCGTCACCCTTGCAATCCCATTTGTCGGTAGCATTGTCATTCACAGAATTTAGGAGGATCACGTTAATTTTTTGGGATAGCTGACATAATTATTAACACAGAGTAGTACAAGAAACGGGTATGATTTAGTTCTGGCACTCTGAATATGCCAGCATTATTTTTGAAACTGTGATGAACAAAGTGATGGACTCTTGAAAAGAAACCACTATAGAGGCATACATCACCTTGGCTGTACGGCTCAACCGAGGCTGCCGCAAGCTGTATTTTTAACACCCTGATTCTGAGCGTGGTCTGATGCCCAGCGAGGCAGGCAGGCAGCAGCAGCGCGATGGGAGCAGCTCAGAAGAGCACACGACCCGAACAAGAGGTAATTTTGTCCTCCAGAAGCACTAGGCACGCATCAGTAATCTAGCAAAACGCCTCGGTTTAGCTGATGCTATAAACTCCGTTATGTTAACGTCTTGTTAATTTTGAGCATAAACACACACTGATACCACAACTGGAAAAAACAGAAAACTGTGGGGAACAGAACTAAATTCCAAGGGCTTCCTCACCTCCATAAGGGATTTGGAGACCAAAACCCTTGCACCACCGGAGATGTTCTTCTATCCCACAGTGAGCTGGTTCAGCCCACTAAATGTGCAGAAACTTTCTAAACTTTCAAAACCAGCTAACTCTCCTAGATCACAAGAATAACGTTACACTTGGTTTTGTCTTTGCAAACATTACTATTTAAAAAAGCTCTCTTTAGAGGTTAGGGACATCAGGAGGAGGCATCGAAGAATGACAAGAGTTCTGTGATAAGATTTGGGGTTTAAGAACAAAATTACAATTTAACGGACTTTAATACCTCAGCTTTACTACCTGCACAATTCTAATTAACAACTGCACAGCACACTACAGATATGCGTAATAATTGGTATGGTAATTAAAGACAACACCCGTCTGGGAAAGATTCCATACTAACCCAAGACAAGCAAGACAGGAAGAAGCAGAAAACAAGAAAGGGAACAGATAGAAAAAAAACTCAACAGAAGATTTGGCATTTGGCACAGTATGAAGGAGGCCAGGTCTGGTCTTTGGCACAATACACACGAGGTCAGGTTTAGTTTGGTTTGGGGTTCTCTTTTTTGGAGTGTGTGTGAAGGGGTGTTAAACTGTGTAATAGTTCATCTAATATAGCAAAAATGCAGATTTTGTTTTGCACATTTAAAAAAAATAATTTCATACTTGTATTTCTAGGTATGCTTTTTAAAAAAAAAAAAAAAAACCAAAACCAAAAGTGAATGATCTTCCAGCAATTGCAAGATGTTAACCAGAGTAGTCACAAAGACAAGTTTAATGCAAAGCAGGCTTTCAATATAGTAAGTTTTATCACAGGAACTCTTTCCAAAAAACAGAATTGCACTTTCTCCCTGATCATACGCTGTTCTTTGTTCTGTATAGTTAAATATTACCACTGGTCCACCATTGTTGTTGATGACAGCAAACAAATGCTTAGGGTTAATTCTGTTTATAAGATCCCAGATAGCTGTACAGTCACATTTTCCCAAGGAATGTTTTCCCACACAGCAGATGTCAGATCGACCTAATAATTTCTCTTTTCAAAATTTGCTTTAGGCTCCTTTTCCTTCAGTTAATAAGACACAAGTTGTTTGGAATGCAATTAGACCAGCATAAATATCTTTGCTGCTTTTTTTTCCCCTTGAGAAGTGTCATACACCCACACATCAATAGAAATTCCACATCAATAAGTGTAGATTGGATAAAGACTGAAATAAAGTTTATCAGGTGTAATTTTTTTTTCTGCAGCAGAATGGCATATTTCAGATGAGCTCGTCAGTCTAATTTAATTGCAATTTGCATCCTTGTTTGAGACACCCTGCATCTGGCAGCTTATGCCTCCACGGAATTTGTAAGATCTTTCAAAGATACCTTAGCTGAGGGTGAGTTTCCTAAAGTGGCAACTATCACACTTATATGACAGAAATGCTAAAGCCATCATTCAAAAATGTTCTTGCTTCTTAATGCACAATCTCACTGAGAGCACCTGAACAGTTCTCCTGACTTTCAACTGTCTGGATTTATTTCACAATTCAGAAGCACTTGTAATGTTGCTTCACAGAAAACTAACTTAGACAGTTTGTTTAGACATAAACTTAGACATTGAAAGGGAATTTTCATTGGTATTGATCCCTGGTGGCACACTAGGTTTCTTTCCTTGAAGTAGGAGAAATCATGAATTCCAGCTTTTTTACGTCAACAGTAAGATCCACATTTTTTAAAATTCCTGAAAAAGGATGCTCAGTTCTTCCTCTTCTTCAACAACAAAGTAACATGGATCAGAAAACAAATGAGTCCTGAACCAAGACTTCATTGCAGATGGTAAGCAGAGAAACATATTGTCTGCCAGGTGTCCTAATATTTTTACATACTCCTTTGCATAGAAGCAAACAGGGCACTACGGAAAAGAGGAGTCAGGAGACAGTGCATTTGACTTCATTAGAGACAACTAACTGTTTGGAAGCTCATTGTTTTCTATGGTCTTAGCCCTCACAAAACTGATGAAACATTTGGAGCAATTTTACAGGACAACCTATTCTGGCCAGAAAATTTCCAAAATTTCCAAATTTCCAACCCTCTGAAAGCATCACCATCCCTTATGAGAACAGAAAGGCATACGTGAGAACCAGCCTTTGCTCTTGTTTCTGAAATTATTTAGCAGTACAAAGCATACTGATAGTAGCTCCTCACCTTCTGTATCCGTGGATAAAAAAAAATTCTCAACTGTATACTTGATGTGACAATTTCGGCTAATCTAAGCACGGTATTTCCACAAAATTATGATTAAGAAAACTGCTTTATAATAAACAGACTTATCTTCTCCCTTCTGTTTAAATAGCGAGATGATGGATGTGCCTCTGAACTTGTGGAATGATATCTTCCCCGCATGAGCTAAAAGTTTCATACAATTCTGTAAAATTCTCTTAAGTTGAATAACCCTCGGCAAAAATCATGTTGGAACCTGGTCTCTGACCACCAGGAAGAAACTTAGTAGTTTTCAGCAATGAATGTACACCAAGAAAGTCGACAATTGTGTTTTATGGTAATTAGCCTATGACTTCATGTCCTATTCGACATGACCGTTGAATGAAGGAAGTGTTAAATTGGTTAGCTCATCTATCTTATCAGTCAACGAGGTGCAATCATCATTGTTTATTACCGGAATACAGCCACTAGACAATGTGTTGAAGAACATATATAACAACTGAGAATTTTTTTCTTATTTACCAGTTTACAGCTACACCTTTTTGCCTATATCTACCACTTTGCTTGCCTTACACTCAATTCTGTTGGCATTCACTGCGCTAGTTGTTGTAGGGAGGTTTCTTTAAAATTGATTACAGGTCTTGCAAACATGCTTGGTGAAGGAAGTCTCTCATCCAGTAGTAATACAATTTCAGTATCACTCTTGTTAAACTTGATTTTCTCCTATTTTTTGGTCCCAGTATCCTGCTAGTTGCCGAATATAAGGTATCCTTAAAGTTTACTGCAATTGATGTATTTCAGAAACAGCATTATCACTACTAAGCTCTTCTCTCACTACTGAACAGAGCTGTTCCTTCGCTTTTTAATGTGTTTCAAATATCCTGCACAAAAGTTGAAGTTTTATTGTGTTCAGAAGGTGTTTTCAATGAGAAGGAAAAAATTACATCGCTGTTGGCTCAAATACTACTCAGACATATACCTTAAGCAATTCCATTGAAATCAATAGAACTGCTACAGCATACATTGGAAAGCAGAAATGTTTTTATATATTCCTGTTATGTGTAGCAATCCAGGGCTGAAGGAGATCATTAAAAAAGAACACTACTCAAAGCAGGTCCTACAAAGCTCCAACAACCTGAGAAAGCCACACTGAATCTTGTACATTGCGAGACATTTGGATATTTTAAAAACATATATTATTATGCATACTCTTTGGACCCTGCTGGGCCTCTTGGGTTTGGCTTCTTCATTCCTAGTCCATGAATACCTCTTCCTGACTGATAAGCTGTCTGGAAGATTTTAAGGAAAGGCACTTCCTCCTTTTCCCCAACATCTGTATACAGTCCATCCTCCACTCCCAGCCCCACCAGGCAAGGGATGGGATCATGGAGTGCACGCAGCTCAGTGCCATGAAGTTCCCATCCCTGGCATGGGGTAAGGCTTCAAAGGTTTGTTGGCCAAAGAAATTTCAGCAGGTTCTCAGCTTCTGGAGCAGGAAATACTGCATATGGTCTAGCGACAGCAAGAGAATATAATGATCTTACGTTTGTTGGGAGAATGTAACCTTACACTTACCTTCGGGAAAAAGATCATCAGATACCAATGTTTTTACTACACTTTTTCCCGCTAATTCTTTCTATTTTGTTCTCATTTCTACTTTTTTGTTTACTGTATTCTAACCTCTTTCTGTTTAGAAACATACAGGATTTTTTAAGGGAAAAACATACGCATGTAATAAAACTGTAAGCTATCATACTCTTATGAAGTTGTTTAAAAATTTTCATGTTCCAGTGTTTATCTGCTATAGGGAATCTAAAGTAGAACAAGCAGCTTTGCAGCCTGCCTGATTTTCTTGTTTCTGTGTCTCTGACTACATTGAAAACAAATGTCATGTTATTGAACTTTGCAGTAAAATCCTCAACATCTGCAGAAAAATCAAGACTGAGCAGTTTTCTTCTCTTTAGACCAGCTGACAGAAGAAACAAAAAGAAAATGCCCCAGAGGAAAAGTTTGCTAACGTCAACAAGGGTAAGGGATCATTAGTATTTGAGATGATGAGTTACCACATGGGAGGGTGTAGTGATCCGGTGTGAAACGTATTTACGTCAGGGGATTCATTTCAATCCCTCTGAAGAAACCCTACTGTAACTACAACATACATACATTTGTATTAGAGATGTATTTTATTTATTTTGCCCTGGAGATTGAAAACTGAGAAACTGAGAAAATATTCAAATTAATCTGGATAATACTGAAGAAGAAAAAGTGACTGAATAAAATTTACATATTAAGCCTTTTTGCTTTTAGGATATTTTAGCTGATTTGTTTCTAATCATAATCAACCTCTCAGTGACTGTGTGTTGAGTGTTACAGAATAATGATGTGCAGATAATTCAGGACTTTGGAGTCTTTGAAAAATTACATGTTACACTAACATGATAAACAGATTGAAACCAAGAGAAGATTGAACTATTTACTACTTATCAGTACCACCACAAGTGAAACATTTTGCTTCAAAGGAGGAGACTGTTAGAAAAAAAAATAATTATAATTTCAGTGAGTGTAAAGGAACAGAATATGTAACTACAAAATTATAGATAGCTCTCCATGAAAGATAATGACAGTACCATCTGAATTTCTAAACTAGACAGTTTTACTATAAAAAGATTTAGAATGACAGATAATTATAATCCACAGGAATTATACAAGAAAAAATTAAAAAATAACAACAAAACTTATCTTTTTGGCTGCTGTGCAATAAAAAAAAAAAAGCAAGACATTTTGTGGAGTTCAGCATTCTTATACTGGTATTTCAACAAATGCAAAATTTTAACTCTCCCTCGTAGCAGGTACAGTATATAAAGATACTAGGCCAGATTTAGAAAAGTTTTCAGGCAGCGATACATGCACTAGGATTTCCAAAAATCTCTAAACAAGTCAGGCTCCCAATTCCTTGAAGTGAAAGGAAGCTAAATACCCCAACTATGAGCAGGCAAGATGATTTAACACAGCTCAAGTGAGAATGGTAATTCACTATTGTGGAGACTCAGCCACTTGTGACCCTATAGCATCATCTTCAGGCTCTGCACTATGTAATGAATTTCTGATTTAATGCGTGAAATAATTGATGAAGGTTATAATATTGGACTGTGAGCTTACTAAAAAACAACATAAAAAATGTGACACATACCAGCTGTTCTTGGCTGAAAACAAGAATGTTCCAAATGAAACTCTGTTTATATACCTCCAATTGGTGTTGTGTAAACCTCGAGGACGCACTGTGACAGCCAACATCAGACACTTCAGTACTGGAACACATTGCAAAGTCATGGCACCTAACAGTCCACATACATCAGGAGTTATGGTCATTAAGTACCTTGGCACATCAGCATCCAGATTACTCAGTCCTTTTATCCACAGCGGTTCTCTAAGAGATTCCACAAAAATCAACAGGCAGAACACAGTCCTCAGTGGAATGACGATTTTCTCACCTGAAAAATACCTACTACCACATCCTCACGCTCCACTACACCAACAAATCTACTGCATACCAACTTTAAGTACAGAAACTTTGACACAGGCTTCAAACAGAGGACTGGTTGTACTACCAGGCACGGCTGGTTGCCTCACCGTAAGGATCTAGCTGACCAAAACATTCAACCATAAGCAAGGGAAGTAAATCACCGTACCTCTGCAGTCAGCAACATGAGAAAGACTTACTGACAGAGCGCTTCCCATTTTTAGAAGTTGCAATGCAAACACGCCTCAGACACACATGCATACAGAAAACAGATTACGCTGGCTGCATCAGAAGGAATTCTCTGCTCACAGCCCACCTGACAGATAGATATGAAGGAATAAGGAAAAAAAAATAATGTAGAAACATCCAAAAGAAAACGGCAAATACAGATGTATAAGCTTAGAGAGAATGAAAAACTGGATGTGTTCACGCATGACAAAATTACTTTCATGTGATTTTTTTATTTAACTAACAAAATCCAATGCAGATGGTAAATTAATTGAAATACTAATAAGAACTCAGGAAATATATAAAGAAATCAGCCGGGAAGCTAATAAACTATATCTAACACAGCAGCAAGAGAGAGTGGAAGTACCACTTCTGTCGGTAGAATAAAGGGAACCAGGGCCAACGGTACCTCTTCTGCATGGCTGAAGTTGCCACCTGCTGGGATAAGGAGCTGTGTCTATCTCCCAAATTGTCAATCTAAGAGAACTACTAATGATCACACACTGAGAGCAGGCAACCAAGCGAGAAATCTATTCCTGCAAGTATGAAAAGGGTAATTCATAATCTAAATCCCTTCTCTCCATGCCTTCAAAACAGTGTTGAAACAGTCATGATTGAGGAATCTCATATTTTGTCAGTTACAGCATCATTCTTCCCAACTCCCTTCATCAGGCCTGTCGTATAGTTCTGTCAACACCACCGTGTGTTTCTTACATAAGCAAGCGCCACATAACTACCTGGAAGAGGAATTTGGAAAAAAAACCCTGTGACACAACTGCTCCTTAGATGCTTTCTTTATATTCTGCAGCTGCCTAGTTAAGGAACACCAGAGCTGCGTTAGTTAACCCGCTTGGGTCTTGTATCCACGTAGGCATACATACAAGGCCATCTGACTTTCACGAGCAATAAATGGCCAGCAGCACTAATTCACTCAGGACTTGAGTACTAGGGACCTGACCGTTTCTGAACATCAGGCCACTTGTTTTGACACCTAATTGCAGGAGTGAGATTAACTTACAAAACAGTACACCAAAGAGAACAGCCTAATAACTACATAATAAGCTGGTGGGTCAAAAGACAAACATTAACAAGATTAAATAAAGCAAGACTGAAAGTGGAGAGAAGAGCAAAGAAAAGAGCTTCAAAACAGAGTTTCAAAAGGAGGAGATGCAGGGAGAGAGGGGCAGAGATGCCAGGATGAGTAAGAAGCTTGGGCAATGACGTCAGATGCTACTAACTGTGATGTACTTCACTGATCTCTCCAGGCTTACTTTACTTTCTGCCATGACAGAAAACAAGTTCTAATAAAAATAAAAAAATAATACTGTTTATTACTGATCAAAAAGAGCAACTGCATCTAAAGAAAGTCATACATGTAATTTACAAAGTAAGATTTGCACAAGAATGTATCCTGTTGTTTGCAATATTGTTCACTGCCTCTGTTAAAGAAAAAACTGGAAATTTAAATCTTAAGCTTTAAAAATACAGCTGTCAAGTAAAAAAAGGCAGTTGCTTCAATGTGCTTTGCCATTTTCCATCAAGTGAACAGATGGCATTATTAAAATTCTAGTAGAATGAAGTATTTATAAGTTCATTAGACAACACTAACTATACCAAAAAGACAGTAATATTGCAAATAAAGCTGCAGGATTCAAAATAGCATAAAAGTACAAATAACAGTTATAAACCCACATTTATGAGTTAGTATATAAAAACAATAATGCCAAATGAAACAAAAGCACACAAGAAATGCATGAAAAACTCTATAAAACACTAATTTATTTTCCAGCTTCACTTCCAAGTTACTCCATGCATTCTGAGCCTGAATTCTATACAAAGGGTTTCAAGTTAGTCCATAAGACAGCTGAGAGGGAAAAAGCCTGTTGGTTTGGCTACATTTACTTTTCTTTAAACATGTATGTAAAATTCACACTGTGATATATAACAAGTAAGAATGAAATTACTCTAGAAATAATCCCCACAGAAATTTCAGTCTTATTCTCTGAGGTGATGTTCCCAGAAAATAAACAAAAGGTCAGCCAAATGCGTCTAGCACACGTGTCAGTGCTTTTAAACGCTGTGCCAGACTGGCTTATTTGATACCTGAGATGCTTTATCTGTTCTCTTCACCATCTTGAATTATTAGCCTACACAGAATTCACTTAGGAATCGTATTATTTGTAATTGCTTGTCTTACTTTCTATTGTCTTTCTTCCAGCCACAGCAACGTCTCGACTTTGCAAAGTGGTGTCTGTTAGTATTCTAATTTACTTGAAAAAGATGCAAATTCCTGTCACCTTCAAAATGTGACAAAATGGATTCACTATAAAAAGAGAGCGCTAACACACTGAAAATTCAGCTTTCACTCCAAACTAATATATATCAGTTCCCATATGTGCTGATTTATTCAGACGTACACCACTTCTCTCTGCAATTTATATTAGTACAATCTGTGTTAAGGTTTAACTCCTTTAAGCACCCTGTCCACTCTGAGCATATTTTATCCAGTCTAACGAAGATGTCATTCTCCGAAAGTCCTCGCTTTGACACCTACATGGAAAATGATTCAAAAATGTATGTATATTATTTCAAAATGTGTATTTTTTCCAGAGTTTAAAGAATTGCATGGCACTTCTTTTTTCTTTTGAGGGATCTGTTACCCAAAAACCTTCTTCAATGTTTTGTTAATGCTTGCCTTAATCAACTACAACTAATGCAACCTCAGATTAGAATATTTGAAACTGCTTCTTCCTGAAGAGCCAAACCAATCTAGAGAGGAATCGCAAGGTGCAGGTCCACACCAGTAGAAACCAATTTAAGCCTGAGCTGCCACCTCTGTACTATCTCCACTGCCTTGGGGCAGTTTTCAGCTGCAGCAACCCAGTGAACCGTAGGTATAATCTAGATTTACATACGCACAACGACCAATGCAAGGGAAAGGCTGGATACACACACCTAGGGATGGAAGCTGAGGGCAGGCGGTGCAGGCTTAGATGGGCCACAGAGTTATTTCCTGGGAACCAAGAGGTTCTGACTTGAGTGAATACCTCTTGAGCAGACAGAACTCATTTGCATCACGGTTTCTTAACGATTGGGCTATTCAAGACTAGTTGGTGCTTACTAAAAGAGCCTGAGATTCTGAAGACTCTTAAGGAAGAATTGAAAGTTGTCTTTGCTAAGATGATTGTTACTTTTTTTTTGAGCGTAACAAGTTCCTTCATATGTAATAGTTTCATATTTAATAATAATAATAAAAAAAAAGATGCAATTATGGCTAACGTCAGGCAGGGGAAACAAACAGACACATCCTCTTTACTGAAATGCAGCAGTTGCAGAGATGTCTAGATTTAATGGGTTCTTCCATTTAAAGGGTATGATGATCTACATCAACATTCATTTCTATTTATTAGTTTCCTCTAGCACATTACTGGAAAGAATAAGAAGTTTTCACGTTTTACATACCTGTACAGCATGCAGAGACAGGCTTATGTAAGAATTCACACTATTATCTTCAAATCTTGAGACACTGTTTTAACATTCAAGACAAGCATAGCTAAGTCATACCACTGAGCAGCTTCTGTTGGTCCATCCTACATTTAAATGGTATAGGATTGACTCTTTAGATGAGATCTTAGGAACAGTCAAAGACAGGGGGGGATTTAGATTCAGAATTACTGTTAGTTTCCCGGTTTTGATTTATTTAGTCAATCTCAAGAAGAAAACAACAAGCATAAAGAGAAACTTGCTTTGACAGCACAATGGCAGATTCCCTAACTTTGTTCTAAAAGATGCCTGTGATTCCAATTACTGATTTATGCTGTACTATTACCTTTACTGCTTTCTTTTTCCATTACAATCCCAGGTATAGTGAAGGAATGCAAAACTGCTCCCTAACTTACTTTTGTTTGCTTGCCTACCATAGTATGGCAATGAAATTGGATAAGGTATGCCTACAATGTCAGTGAGAGGGTAAAAAATCTGTCCATTTCCAAGAAAAATCCTAGCTAGAGACTACAATTTTTACAAAAACCCTTGAGGAATTAAATGAGTCTATTATGTTTCAGCTTTGGCTTGGGAGAAATATGACCTACATGGCTAGAGAAAATTTATTCCTGTGAATATCTAATACAAAAGATTACCATAAAATAAAAAGCTATGGCTGAATGCTGTAAAGGGCTGGATGCACCCTACTGTGCAGCAGAAAGTAGAAAATACTAGCTGGCTTTCCAGTGGAAAGGCTTGGCAGTCAGCCATGCGGTGCAGACTGGGTTCTGTCCCCAAAGACACATTCATGTTGGCAATGTATTGGGAGGTTGTTCAGAGTTTAAAGATTAAGAAGAATAATCTTTCAATTTAGTCTATCACCTAGTCAATGCTAGTCATAACCATACTGTACACAATTTGACCCAAAGAAAACACAGCATAACAAATACTCAAAAAGAATTATTTTAATGACAGAATCCTGTGTTCTCCTACTAAACATCATTTTGTAATTATCAAAACAAGCAAAAATCTTGATTAAATGTTTCAGTTCTGTTTTAAAATATTATCAGTCACTACACTTATTTCATAACATGTATCATTTAGCAATAGTATCTAATTTGACATATAAAAGGATTTCCCATAACCTTAAAACAAGTATATAACTGCAGGCATTCTTTTAGAAACTCTAGGTTGTCTGTTTAAGTTAACAGCTAATATTAATATAAATAGTACTTCTTACTTGAACTGCAACTTGTTATATTCTGGAAATTATGTTTTCTTTAAGCCCAAAGAAACCCAGGCTCTGTAGCATCCTACCTGATCAATCTACTAATAGCTGGAAATGAAAGATCAGCAAGAAAATGAAAAATAACAATAAATATTCCATATTTGTTGGAGTGTATGAGGTGTTAATTAGGCTGAGAGACTCATCCCTTCCGACTGCCATCAGCAATACATTATACAGGTCACTCCTCTTTTTTCTAGTCCAAGTATATCTACTCCCCCTGGTTTTGTCCATTTCTTATCTCTCCTATGCTGCCCCAAAGGGCTCCAGTTTCAGTACATAAGGGAATCCTTAAAGAAAACACTAGATAAAACCGTTTCATATTTCGGCCTTTACTGGGAATGTGGCCAAGGATGTTTACAAAAAGCATGAGTGGGATAAGCAGGTAAGCTGTTTTCTAAGCATCTCTACTGACAGAGCAGCTCAGTTTGTCATGTATTGTGCCACAATGACTTTGAAACACTAATCTTCAGAGCCGTAATTTTACTAGTAAATGCTAAACCTTGTAGTGGAAAATTCATAAGATTCTGAATTTGTACAAGGACTCAGTAAGGTGAGGATTTATAAACAAGTTAGGAAGGTTCTTCAGGTGCAAGTTCAGTATGAAAGGCAGAAGTAAATGCTTAGGCACTGACAATTTCTGTAACACAACTATTCTTCTCATACATTATCTTTTTGGCCAAAGTCACAGACACCTCATCTTTACATATGCTTCAGGGGCAAAACAACAAGACCTTTGTATCATCAACTCAAAGAAAAGCATCGTTGTTCAGCATGTATTCTCCTGTGGCATTTCAATTGGCCATAAGGAATTCCAGATATCTTTTCTCTGAAAAAAATACATTCTGCTTGTGCATAGACCTAGACTTTTCTAGTAGATTTCAAGAAATTAACTGGAGGTAATGCAATTTTTTTCCTGTCTATATGGATGCCAATATTTGGAACTCAAGATATGCTTTATGCAACCACTAAAAGGAAAATTTGTGAAGATTAAAGACATCAAATGAAAAACATTTCATTAAATATGGTCTCTCTTGCAACTAATCAGAGGTATTTTCAAAGTAGAGGTCAGACCAAGATGATAACAGGAATACTGAAAGGTCAGAACAGAAATTCAATACCGTTTGCTAGATTCCTAACCCGTTTCCTCAAAGAAACACAAGAATTACCAAGCCAGTTTTCACTGATTCCTCCTTCACGTTTGGATCCTGGATATGTTCTAAAAACATTTTCAAAAACCAAAGTGATATCTGAGGCAAAAATCCCCTAAGAAGCCCTGGTAAGAATGAAGAAGTGCCTGCTCTTCTTTCACTTTATTCTCCTTATGGAAACGTGCGCCCTCGTCACTTGCCACAGCAATGGTTTTCCGTAACCTTTTGAGAAGTACAGATGAAGCCTCAAGGATATGAAAATAGTAATGACAGGAGCCCTTATTAAAGATTTTTTTCTAAGAGGTAAAAGCAGAGTCAGAACTCGCCAAAGCTTTATTAAATGAAGTTTGTTAT
Source organism: Cariama cristata (assembly GCF_000690535.1). Classification (NCBI taxonomy): domain Eukaryota; kingdom Metazoa; phylum Chordata; class Aves; order Cariamiformes; family Cariamidae; genus Cariama; species Cariama cristata. Next base: position 13,935 of record NW_009635171.1, read on the forward strand.
CTGTCAGAAAGTCCGCAATTGCCTGGCTCTGAGAGAAATCTCATCCAACTGCTGTACAAAAAAAGGCTTCATACAAGTGTCTCCGTTTCTTCATTCTAAGAAAATTCATCTTCAGAAAGAGCACTGAAAGACAGACAAACATGTCTGAGGGATCTGGATGTATCAAGAGAGGAAGAATTTTGGAAACCAAGGGAAATCATTCCATCACTGTGACATATAAAAAGAAGTGGAAGATCTTGAAATGAAAACCTACTAAAAATTGTATATCCCCCAATAAACTTAGAACTACACAAATATATTAATATACATATTAAAAAAATGACAAGCCTAGGAAGGTAGAGGAAATTAAGGAACACCAGGTTTTATTCTGCCCATTTATCAAAAGGCAAATACGGTACAAATACAAACAACCTAATGTTCACCTAAGCAGGTGTTGATTTCAATGTCTGAAGAGAAGGTCTACGTAGAGGCGATCACTCAGAAAAAGATCATCATTTCTTCACAGTCTGTAGAAGAGAGAGCTCTTCAAAAACTCAACTAAGAAATTCTGGAGTTGAGAAAACTTCCAGAGAAAATATTGTATTATTTGAAATAAGCTGTTACTGTACATTTTAAGATGCATCAAAAAAGCACAGAAAAACAAGTATAATAACTCAAGTGCCAAGATAAATGTATCTAAGATTTTATGCACTTTTATTAGAATTAAGAAAAGCTAAATCAAGTATCTTCTGTCCTTTTAACTACAGATTTACAAGAAGAAAAAAAGAAGAAAATAAAAAAGCTGAACTTCTAACCTGACATTCATTCCTGAGGATTCTGTTCATACCTTTGCTCCTTTCATTATTCCTATTCCAAAAAAAATTGGCTTTGCTAAAAATCAGACATCTGCCCAATGAATTTGTTTCAGTTGATCCCAGAAGCACTTCTAGATTCTGTCCCCACTTTTATATTCCTAGAAGTGCTCCAGAAGCACCTCCAGATAATTAGCAGATGGCCAGCTACATAAACTAACAAACGACAAGTTCAGAATGATGACAAGTCATCCACGTCTGTGAACAGGAACATCACTGCCACTGTCACACTGCAAAGAAAACGTTCCAATAACCTACACCATCCAGAAAAAGCATAGGTTTGTTGAGTTTCTTCCAAGTGTGTTTAAAAGCATCTTATTTCTGTCCCTATATCAAAGGGCCAGTCTTGTCAATGCTTGAATAAATGTTTGTGAGGAAACATACAGTTGTAGTACGTATTCCAAAATTCGAGTTTATCCATTCTCAAATCATAAAGCCTTATTTGTGAAATACAAAGTGCCACCATGGGCCAGTGGTCCATTCATCAGTAATCAGCTCTGAAAATGGTCAGTAAAAGATGCTGGACTGGACCACGTCAGACAACAGTACTTCTGAGATTTCATACGTTTTTGTGACTCTCCAATACTGTTCTGTGCCACCTATTGTGAATGGAAATGCCAAACATTTTGAAGAGTCTAAATTGTATTCAGACCTGCTCAACTCATGTTGATTCATAATTTGATAATTGTTATTAATCAGTGCGACCAAGAGTTCTTGATAGAAAAAACGCAAAAATTGAGAAAAGACTTGTAATACCCTTTTCCTCTATTATATGCTGCCATTTTCACTGTACTTGGTGTATACAGTTGGTTGCTACAATACATGTCCCAAACTTACAAAGATATCAGATATTTACTGTCACTGATGACTACTCATAAGCAAAGCTTTTTGAAGAACACGAGCGTGTTGGCAGAGGCAATGATAACAGTTATTGTTCTATAAACATGTTTTTGGCCAGAGAACAGTTGGAAAAGGCAATCTGGTAATAGCGCATGACTGTAAAAACACACTATCATTTGCGGAACTAAAATTTTGCTTAAGAAAAGTAGCAGGCAATAGGGAAAATTCGGATTATTCCTAAAGCACATTTATACAATATACTATGAAATATATACACGATGATAAGCCAGCAGGTGTCACAATAACATGGCTTCCTAGGTTATCCACTGCAAAAAGAGCACATTCTGGTAATATAAAACTTCAAATGAAGTAACCTCCTCTTGTCCTAAAGAGGCATTCACTGTGTGGGTCATGACAACTCTGATCCAAAAAGATGGGTCACTGTGTAGCTGCTAGCTTTAAAAATTGTCGTGATAAAGTTCCACAAGTGTTTTACAGTAAATCTAAAATCACTGCCTAGCAAGTGCCCAGGAATAACCATCTCACTACTGCAATACAAATACCTGATGCATTGCACGAAGATATTTCTGAGTGTTCACACAGAACCCACTTGAACTGAATTAGCATAATTGTAACGAGTCCATTGTCACTTTCCCACCCCAATCACCAAAACCTAATGCCAGTGTTACACCCAGTTACTACAAATCCTTCAAAAACTCACACACATTCCTCCTCCCACACCTACTATTGAATTGTGTCTTATTAATTTCCTAACTCTTGTTCCTCATCAACACAGTCATCTCTTTC